>NC_046662.1:128944463-128948874 GCF_010883055.1 Belonocnema kinseyi
TAATAAACAAATGCATTATTCGAGCATCTATGATGGAAAATTTTTATTTTTCCGATATCCTAATTAAAACTGTTGACATAAAAAAAACGAATTTTTATGTAGAGAAATGCCTGATTACTGCATCTGTTCATAATTTTTTTTGCAATATAACTACAAAAACGTATGATTATAGAAAATCAAAAAAGAAAAAAAAATTTCAACAAATAATTTGTTTATAAAAAATTTTGTCGCTTAATAATATATATAATATTAGAACATTTTTAGCTAATATTAGTTTATGAAACTTAGGCGATTTCCACACTTTTTCTGTTATTGATGAGCACTGTGAAAGTCAAATAGATAAAATGGCCATTTTTTGATCATATTTGTTTGTTTATTTATAAAAATTGAAAATCTAGTTGAAAAATCAGGTTCAACAACTCTCTTAGAAATCTTGACAGCTTTTTTTCAAATTTTTTTCGTTCAAATCGCTCAATATTTGTGGGCTGTACGTTATTTTGAACTAAAAATGTCATTTTTTTGCCACTGTGGGCCGGGAATGTGAAAGTGAGATCATATGTGACGTGCGCCGAAGAAACGGGACTTACTCTAAAACAATCGAAATTAACGTTTTTACACATTTCGATACTTTTTGGGCTGCTCTTTTTAATTAAACCATCGGAAAAAATATCAGAGCGTTATTATTGTTAATAATTGAGTTGTTAAGTACCCGAGTAATGGGGCTTTAGCTCGAGAGCTCGAGATTCCGTGAAACATCTCCCTCCACTCACCATACCATCTACGCGTCTCATCTATACCCCGCCCGTGAGCCGCGTCGACTACCTATCCAGAGATATTATAAACGTAGATGCGGTACGGGGCGTCAGAGTGGGGAATTATATATAAACAATTTCTGGAACATCTTTCTTTAACAAATATTTTTTTAAATTGAAATATTCAAATATTTTTACCAAAGAAACAACTTTTTAAGTGTTTGAAGTGCTTAAACAATATTGTTTAAATTTAAAGTTAAAATAATTAAAACAAAATATATTTCTGCATAAGATATTTTGGTTGAAAATGTATATAGTATTTTTTAAATCACAAAAGTTCTTCCGAAAAATCGAAATGTTGATTAAAAAACACGTGTTTTTTATATTAATTTGCCGGTAAAATTTTTGTATAATTTTAATTTCAAATTGAAACAAATAATTTTTCACACTTAAAATATTAAAGAAAAATATATTTGATACAAATATTTTATTATCGTATTTTTAATAAATAATTAATATTGATTAAGAAACTATTTTATTTGGGGCGTTTTATTATTTGGGAATTTTCAAATTCGTTAATAGTATAAACTGTTCAGGCATTCTGTTAGTTTTGCAATTTTATTATTCGGGACAGAGAGTTTTACCGAGTCGAGAATTATATTTTTCGGGATATTTCAGCCGTCCCCATAGAATTACAGAAAAATTGCTCTAATTATAATTTCGGCACTCGATCTTGTTGATTTTTTCCTACAGTATTATTAAAAACTTGTGTATGGAAATTTTTGCTATTACAAAGTTAAAGATAATCTCAATTAAAAATTTTAAAATTCGCTGTACATCCAATTTTTATTCTTGGGTCTTGGCGATTTTTTTCTAATCCGTTTCAGTCACTGGTAAACGGGGGTGATTTTCTCTTAGAATATAAGTGATTAAAATTTGAAAAAATTGGGTGGGCTTTTTTGACATCTAGGTATGTAAAGAAGGTTAACTTCCGAAAATTTAAAAACTAATTTAAGAATTATCTATACTCTTTTAAGATGCCAATAAAATGTATACAACACTAATTGTAAAATTTGCAAATTTTTAGGCCTTCAGTTTAAGAACTGGAATTTTAACGTTAAATATGTTTCATTTTCAGAATACAGCCTTATTGTTTGAATTTTCAGAATTTTCGTTGTTAGTTATAGGTTAGGTAAAAAATAACATTATGGGATTCGAAATTGTTACAACGCAAAAAACTTTAAATTTGAAATTAAAAAGTGCGAAAATACACCATTTTCCATGTTCATTTGCAATCCAGCAAGTCACTTTCTTCCGCTTATTTTGAAAGTCGATCCTCTGCTTTCAGTTTTCTTTTTAAAATATACCTTGAATTCAACGCATTTCAAATTCAATGTTTGCAGCTGCATTTAGATGTTTTTTCTTTTAAATATCAATTAATTAAAACATTTTATTTATTTTTCACGATTGTAATTTATAACTTCTAAAATTGAATAATTGTACCTCAAACATGAAAAAGTATAGACTAATTTCAAATTTATAGAGGTTCTATAATATATATTGAACTATTAAAACCTCGGACCTTTTTTAAGTTTTTAAAAATGATTTTTAAAACTTTTTAAAACAATTTTTATTGTGATTTCTTAATAAAAGAATAAGTGTTATTTAGTCTCCAGAACAGCAATTTTGAAAATATTTAAAGCTTTAATAGTTGAGACATTTTAAATTTTTAGTCTTCAGTATATTGAATAATTTCAAATTTAAAGCTATTAAAATATGTCATCAGAATTTTTGAGTGGAAGGTGTTCGATAATTTTAGATTGAAACCTTTCAAATGATTTATTTACAAATTAAGATCGTACAACTTTAAGTTTTATTAATTTTTTGATCTTTTTTCACCCCCACAAATATTATGTGTATTTATTAAACTTTTACTCGGGTAAACCCGGTGATACATCATAGCCACGGACTAAGTCAAGTGACTGATGAAATTAGAATGTTATAACCTAATTCAAATAATTTAATAAGATGGTTGAAACCTCCAGCGATGATATTGTAGGTATACAATTAAGAGCGGCCACGAGCTTTGGAGGTGACAACAGTCACCTCTGGATGCTTTCTTAGAGCTTCCATCTGCCACTCCACGGGTTTTTAGTCGCGCGTTTCCCGATGATCAAGAAAGTTTCTTACAATGCGACAGGTGTTTAATAAAACCGCCTTCTGAGCTGCTGCCAATACCCTACTGACTCCTAAATGTTCAAGATGTTCAGTGCATCTTGCGTGCACATTGCCGGTAGCCGAAATCACAATGGGATGAATGGATGCATGATTCACATTCCTCCATATGGTCTTTACTTCATGCCTTAACTCGCTATACTTGTGGATCTTGGTTGTATGGGTTGACTGCAAATTTCGGTTAAGCGGACAAGCACTGTCGATGATGTAGACTCTTCCACCTTTTTTTTTCTCGCATCACGATGTCAGGTCGATTGGCCCGGATGTAATGATCCGCTTGGACAGTAACATCCCAATATAAGATGTAATCTTCGCTTTCTAAAACGGGCATTGGAATGTATCTATAGAAGGGCAACCATTCTTTTAAGAGTCCTAGGTTTAGGGCAAATTGTTGATGTATAATGCCCGTTACATCATTATGTCTGTGCGTATATTCTCTCTGAGCCATTATGCGACAGCCATCAATAATGTGCTCGATGGATTCGTTGGTATCTCCACATAATTCCTGGTGCTGACAACCTTGTCCTGTATTGCAATGACGAATCCTTCCGTCTCTGGATACAGAATACCCTTTCTTAGCCAAATATTAGGTGCCTCACTATCCACTTCACTTTGATCTAACGTGTCGGGGTGCTCGCCATGGATGGCTTTCTGCCTCCATTGTATTTCTAATTCTTCTATGGTTTCTGCCCTGATATTCAAGGCTCCATCTGAGGACAAATTTAAGAGCGTGTATTCAAGATCCGCTTGACAGATGGTTCAGTAAAACGCAACATTTCGTTTGCTGTTAAAATAGTCTCGTAACTGTATAACTTGTGGCTCACACAGTTTTTTGACATCTACAACGCCCCTACCCCCTAAATGTCGTGGTAGAACTACCCTTTCAATCGCTGAATTTCTGTGGTGCATTCGGTGCTTCGTCATTTCTTCGCGAACAATTCTGTTTAACTTTTCAAGGTCGGTGTTAGACCATTTTATGAGCCCGAAGGAGTACGTGAGGACAGGGATGGCATATGTGTTGATCGCCCTGATTTTGTTTGCCGAGTTGAGAAAACTCTTCATAATTAATCTGAGTCTCATAGTAAAGTCAGTCATTAGGCTTGTCTTAACTATCGTATGTTGAATATCCTTAGATTCAAGAATACCCAGATATTTATATGATTCGCCTGCAGCCATTGCCTCGATGTCACTTTCGAACTCGTTCTCTAACTCTGCGGTCCCTTATTCCCCTCTGATTAAATGCACTGTTCTGCATTTATCTAATCCGAACTCCATGTGGATATCATTGGAAAACTGCTTTGTGACATCAATCACTTGCTGCAGTTTCTGGCCTCAACTAGCGTACAGCTTCAGGTCATCCATGTAAAGAAGATGGGTCACTTGATGACCATCCTCATTATCATGAATTCTGAACCCATGAGACA
>NC_046662.1:128948974-128951353 GCF_010883055.1 Belonocnema kinseyi
TTTAAATTAAAAGGAGATTTTGAATTAAATAGTTAATCATATTATTGCGAACCTCATTTATAAAATAAAAAGACTATAAGCTATTAAAATCTGTAAACAAACGTACTGTACTCATGACGCACAGTTGGAGGAAATGCACTTTTTTTATTCAAAAATGTGCAGAGCCTTCAATTTTCTTGCGATTTAAAATTTTTCTGTTTTAAATTAAAGATCATTAAATTCTATAGATCTTCACTCTCCGAATTTTGTCTCCTCTATTTTTTTATTAATAATTTTTTCAGTCGAAGTATGAACAAAGTCTTATTATCGGTGAAAAACATTTTCTTTTGCTAAAAGTGCTTCCCATTAATGTAGGAATGACATTTAATAACAAAAATAATTTAAAAGTTTATAATAACCACTGTGATAAACAATTTTTGTGTCAAAATATTAGAATTTGAGATCTTTCAAATTATAATTTCCTTCAGTGGCTAAAACGAATTCAGGTATTTATTAAAATAATAAATATTTAATAATATTTGATAAAATATAACAATTTAAATTTTTGTAAACAAATTAGATAAACAAATTTAAAATGTTTGCCCTTTCGCATAAAACATTTTTTTTGCACTGGAAATGTTTTAAGCTATTGGACGAATAACTGCTAGTCCCAACAATGTTAGAAGAGTTAACAATAACCACTTTTATCAACAATTCTTGTGACAAAATATTTAAACTGAAGATTTTATCAAATTTAAATTTTCTTTGATGGCCAAGTCGGTGGGTTATTGTCAAAAGATTTTGTATTGAGTGAATCTTAGCATGCAGTGTTATGATTCATTTCCAATCTATTACGATTGAAAACCCGACTTTGTCGGTGTGAAACTGCCAACATTGGGACATTTTTTAGGTAAATTGTTTATAAACATGTAAGTTGCTTTATTCCACTAAATATGATCAAAGATACATTTTTTAGGAATATCCGTAGCGATAGTAGAGATTAAAGAAAATAAAATTTTTGATAAAACCTTACATTCGAATATTTTGTCACCAGAATTATTCATAACAATGGTTATTGTTAACTTCTCAAATATTTTTGTGACTAGCAGTTATTCGCCCAACAGCTTAAAATATTTCCAGTGCAAAAAAACATTTCTATGCGAAAGGACCAAAATTTAGAATTTCTTTATCTAATGTATTTACAAAAATTTAAATTGTTATATTTTATCAAATATTATTAAATATTTATTGTTTTAGGGAATATCTGAAGTCTTCCTGGCGCTTGAAGGAAATAATAATTTTAAAAATCTCAAATTACAATATTTTGCCACAAGAATTGTTTATAACAATAGTTATTGTAAACTTTTAAATTATTTCTGTTATTAAATGTAATTCCTACATTAATATGGAGTTTTTGCATGCTTTGAGTAGAAAAATTATTATTTAACAAATAGAGAAGACAAAAGTTCGGAGCGTCAAGCTGAACGAAAAAATCGAATTTCCTACTACACTCCGTCATGAGTACGGTACGTTTGTTTATAGAGTTTAATAGTTTATAGTGTGTTAATTTTAGAAATGAGGTTTGCAATAATATAATTAACTATTTATTTTAAAATCTCCTTTAAATAAAAATTTTTAATGAAATAATTAGGGGTTGAATTTTGCGAGAAAAAGGCTTTCAAGATTAAGCAACAAATAAATGATTGTGCTGTATAAATGTATATCTGATATTCGGTTCAATTGAAATAAATATATACATTATATTAAGCAATATTAAATTCACTTTCTCATTTATTAGTCTTTTCATTAACTTTTTACCAAATTATTCCCTCAATATACAATATACGTCATATATTTTTTATTAATTCTTCTGATCATGTATATGTTTTAAATATTTTTGTCATTGAGGTCTTTAATATTATTAATTTCTTCATTAGCTACATTAATAATTTTAACAAAAAATAATTTTGTTTAACTTTACCAAATAATAAAAACAACAATATGAGCAAAATAAATCACAAAAATATAAAGTTCAAAATGCTTTCAAAATGTATCTCAAAATAAAATTTTATTCATATTAAACTACATATTTTCATGACTATATCTTTTCTTAAATAATTAGTAATAGTTAGACTTATTTCTTTCATCTTTTTTTTTGCTTATTTGCGAACAGCATCAAGTTTTTAATTATTTTTGCTTTTTCTTAATGCAATTCAATGAAAAAGACAGACCTACTTTTTGTGGCGCCATCTGTTGGATTGGTTCAACAGACAATTCCCCTCCGGATCGTAAGAAACTAGAAAAGTGGGGGCGATGCATGGGGCTGGGTTTAACAGTGAAAATGGTAAGGAAAATCTTTTACTATATGCCTTCGTTTTACTCTTGGGTAATAAGTAATAA
>NC_046662.1:128951453-128960074 GCF_010883055.1 Belonocnema kinseyi
ATCTAGTCGGGAGTGGTGCTGACTGAAAACAGATGATTTGGAGCGATTCGCGCGCCATCTGTTGGTCATTCTAAGGACTTATTGAACTACCCTCGTAAGAAAACCACTACTTCATACACATATACGGTCGAGGCAGGGGGCTGGTTAAACCAGAGAGTATTAGAGAGAGTGGAAGCTGAGCGTATACGCCAAAGTAGCGGCTCAGTGACTGAGTTGCAACACTATTACGGTGAATTTGGCCTGCGAGTCCGATTTGTATATACATTTAGTGTATGACTAACGGGTTAATGACTTGTTTGGAAACTGCAAATCAAAACAGAAACAATAAAATCGTGTGTTTTTTTATGAAGTTTGAAAGAAAAATGGTCTTATATTGTTGCGTTGGTTACTGCAAACGCAACTCTAGAGACGACAAGGAATATTCATTTTTTGGGCCACCAAATGATCCGGAAATGTAAGTATAATATTGATAATATATAGTTGGACGTAATGGAATCCTATTTGTAAGTAATTAGATATTATTTTAACTATTTAAAGTTGAAACAAATGCCCACTCCCGAACCGAAGATTTCATGAATTGAAGCCAAGAATACATAAAAAAATGTTATCCAGCATGGAGGAAACGGATCTGCAAGTGAAAAACCAAAAGTAAAACTGATCCGAAATTCGCGTATACTCTGCTACTGATTGCGTTCGCTTTAACACTTTTTGAGAACGTGCAGTAAGTCAATATACTTACACGGTGAAAGTAAAATAAAAACAATAAGTATTTTCAATTCATAACGGTAATTAATATTTTCCAGTCGCGCAAAGTGGACCCAATTTTCTGTGGGAGTCAATGGAGAGCTAAAAATAAGTTCTAGTATCTGCTTCGATCATTTTGACAAAAAGTGCATTTTAAAGACATAACCGAGAGTGCTGCTGCTTAAAAATTCGAATCCAACAATCCTAGAAAGAAAAAGAAGTGCCGCAAAGCCTGCAGAAGGTGAGTAATAATTTGTATTGCATTTTGTAATCTTCGAAACCTCATAGTAATGTAATAATAATAGTTAATAGTAGTTTATTGTTAATATATTAAAATCTTTTAAATGATAATAAAATTTTTAACTGAAAAGTTGTCTTTCAACCAAGAACGATGACTTTTCTAACAGAAACTTGGAAATTTCTATTCATAATAATAAAATTGATAAATAATGATAATAATGAATAATGAAAGTAATTGAAGTAATGAAAGTATTTTTTTTAGATATTTAGTTTTTTTTAAAAGCTTTCCCATCCCATAAAATTTCTCTAATTCTTCTGAAATTTTAGGACATTCTTTTTAACCGCTTGAAATATTTTTGAATATCTAAATATTATTAAAATCCTTCTTAATGTCTTGAATTTTTATAAAAATCTTGAAAATTCCTTGAAAAGCTTGGAAGTACCCTAAAATATTAAAAATCATTTGAAATCTCTTGAAATACCTTGAAATTTGTTCAAGCCTTTGATTTTTTTTTAATTCAAGCTTCTTGGAATTTCTAGAAATTATTTCATATCTTTTAAATTCTTTAGAACTCCTTAATTCGTGTGAATAAATTCGTAGAAAGCGCATTTAAAAACTGAAATATTTTTAAAATCTATTGAATTACTGAAATAGATTGAAAATTCCTTGGGATATTAGTTTAGTTTTCTTAAGTATTCCAAATTCTTTTAAAGGTTTTGAAATCCCTTGACACTCTTGAAATCTCTTGGAAATTCATTGGAATTTTTGAAAATCTTTTTAAATTTCAAACAAAAGAATGGAATGCTAAACAATTGGTTAAATGTTCAACCAAATTGGTGAATTTTTCAACAAAAAATATTGAATGTTGTTCCAAACTCTTTTTTTGTGTTGCTTGAAAAATCAACAATATCATTGATTCATTTTTTATTTTTAATTAACAAATTTGTTTTTCTGACAAAAAGTTCAAATATTTTTTTGGAAGTTCATCTTTTTGGTTTAAATTTTCACCTTTATGGTAGAAAATGCAACTTTATGGTTAAAATTAATTTGTTTTGGCTAAAAATGTAATTTTTGTTTTTAAAATTCACATTTTTGGGGTGAAAATTCAACTGTTTTGTACAAAATTTGTGGATCTGACTAAAAAAAATCAACAACTTGATAGAAAGTTGAACTATTTGACTAAAAATGCATGTATTTTGTTGTAAATTAGTCTTTTTTGGTGAAAACACAATTTTTTGGTTACAAATCAAGTTTAAACAAAAGTTTTCCTTGGTTAAATCCAAGTTTTGTTTGTATTCAAATATTTTTTGTTACTGAAATGTAAATTATTTCATATTTATTTTAAAAATGGTTGAAAACTTGTTCAAAGTTCAATAACTGTCGTAAAAGTTCATTTTTTCGGTTAAACATTTGTAATTTTGGTAGAATATTCCTTTTTTTGTCAAAAAACTTATCTCTCTGTTAATCTTTGTTCTTCGGGCAGTACTGCTTCATTCTTGCGAATGTTTCTGCGAGTCAGATGTCACTGGGGGGCACGATTTAGAAGGCGTAAGCTACAAGAAAATAAAAGCGCAACTAAAAGTACAAATTCTTCTGTCAGTAATATTTCTCTTAACAAAGACAAGATAAAAATGAAGAGATTTACAGGCAAAAGGAATTAGAATTGCTCGTATAAGTCGAAAAAGCTAGAATTAATAGAATTAATTTATAGGATTGATTTATTGGACAAGTATTACGTTGTTTAGAAAATATATGTGCAAAAATTCATTATAATTATTACTGTTAAGCAATCTGTATTGTGCAATACAAAGAATTCATTTTGTGCAATAAACAAAAATCATGTGATATCTCTAACCGTTTTTGTATTATTATTCCCTTATTTTAAGATATTAAATAGAAAATAGTAAGTTCATCTGACATTCACGAATAGTATGGCATTCAAATTTCGCGATTATGTCAGACTTGGTGTTGCATCTGAACCAGAGATGGCGCTGAAAATCGCATATGCGAAAATACATTGATGATAAAGGTACGATTCCGTGGAAGCCGGTTGTAAAGTAAACATAAGCATGTGACAGTACCATTTTGGACGTTTTTGTTATTAATTTGCAACAGATTATACGTGCAGGTCAATCAAGAAGCTGTTAAAACACGATTTTTTCTGTGCTCTTCTTACACGTTTTTCTTTAAATTTTAATTAAGAACCTTTACATTTGCACTACCCATCACATGTCGGCATTGTGATATTGTTTCTCAAAGTAAACATTTTCCTACAAAGGCATTTCAAGCATCAATCACGAAGCCGGCATTCAACCATTTCTGTCCTGTGATTGAGTGTTCAACGCAGTGATCTCAGTTCTGAAACGAGACGAGGTCCAATACTATCGCAGGTCTATGTCCGTGTGAATATAGTAGGGGACGATGTAAATGACTGGGATGCCTGAGCAACCCATTTCTCCTCTTCTAAATTTGAAAAGTCGAAGTTGCATTATTGCCGGTCGGAATACTTCGGCAATTTTATTTATATCTCTACCTGCTTTGAAATAAAATGAAGAGTTTGAGATTTTAATATTTCCAGTTTTCGATGCTGGCGATTCTCATGATTTGAATTCTTCGCGCGCCTCTTTATATGCGTATATTTTGAGGTTACGTCATTTCAAGTATAAAATATAAATTATATAAATATTAATACTATTATATATAAATATATACGTATATTATTGATGATAATATTATAATTATGTTATATTATAATAGTCTTATTTATACCTTGAACCGAATTTGAAAGAAATTAAAGAAATTGGCGATTTCCGAATTCATCTCGTTTGGACAAAAACCCAATTATTTGATTGAAAAATTAATTATTTCGTTGAAAATGTAACTATTTTGTAAAAAAAAACTCCTCTTTTCTATAAAAAGTTCAGCTATTTCGTTGAAAATACATTTTTGAAACTGACAATTAAAAAATACCATTTTTGGTTAAAAAATTGTGTATTTTGTTAAAAATTCGTCTTTCTTTGTAGAAATTAAATTTTTTTATGCCAAATTTATACTTTTTGATTAAAAATTACATTTTTTGGTTGAATTATCAACTGCAAATATTTTTTGTTTGCAATGTCGTTTTGTTGTAAATGCAACTGTATTGTTAGAAATTAAAATCATAATTTTTGGGTGGAAAATTCGATTATTCACTTAAAGTTGAACTACTTAGTAAAAAAATTAATTTTTTCTTATTAAGGATTCATAATTATAGTAGAAAATTCAACTATTTGCCTTTAAATTGGTTTAAACATTCAGCTGTTTTGTAGATAATACTCTTTTTGACTTTAAAATTAAATAATTTCGTTGAAAGTTCATGTCTTTTGTTGAAAATTGACCTTGTTTGGTGGAAACTTAATCTTTTTGGTTGAAAATGTATCATTTTTGGTGAAAAGTGCAATTGTTTGGTTGAAATATCAACTGTACATCTTATTGGGTTTAAAAGTCGACTATTTCACTAAGAGTTGAACTACTTTGTAAAAAAAATACCTTTTTTTGTAACAAGGTTTTTTACTTATGGTTGAAAATTTAACTATTTGGTTGAAAGTTTAACTCTTTGATTGAAATCTCATTTTTTTCGCTTAAAAATTCAACTTTTTGTAGATAATTCGTTCTTTTGACTTTAAAATTAAATAATTTCCTATAAAATTCATGTATTTTGTATAAAATTTGTGTTTTTTTGTAGATCATTAATTTTCTTGGTCGAAAATTCATCTGATTGGTTGACAATTTAACAACTATGTTGAAAATTAATTTTTTCTGTTAAAAATTATTTATCTTTATCTGAAAATGTAACTATTTTAAGATTAATTAAAAATTAATCTTATATATTGGTTAAGTTGGAAAATCGTTTTTTTGATAGAACATTAATCTTCTGGGTCAAAAATTCACCTTTTTCCCTGGAAAATTTAACAATTTTGTTGAAAATTAGTTTTTTTTCTTGTTCAATTTAATTTTTTGTCACAGTTTTTATCTGGAAATTGAACTATTCCATTTTTTGTTGAAAATTATCCTGTAAATTTTATTAGTTAAAACACAAATTAATTGATAGAAAATTAATTTATTTGTTTTCGATGATTTTTTTTAATTGAAAGAATTTTAAAATAAAATCTTTTAAATTTAATTTAAGGTATTAAAAATTGAAAAATAATTGATTTTACAAGATGATTTTGAATCCGTTCAAAATTAAAGAATTAATAGATATTAGTTTATAAAATTATTTTCAATTATGACTTCAAATATTATTTCGGTCTAAAAAAATTTTATTTTTAACCCATTCAATTTAAAATATTTTAATTAAAAAAAGAAAATTTCGTTAATTATCAGCAATATTTGACCGTTCATTTGAAATTTGTAATGAGCTAAATTTGAAGTTTGAACGCTACAATTTTAATTTGAAAGAAGATTCAAAATTAATTTCAAACTTGAAATTATTTCAAATAATTTGAAACACGATGTGGATTTTTGCAGCTTAAAAAAAATTAAGCTTTTTGAGAATATTAAAATATTGAAAAAGAATAAAAAATATTGTTGTGATTGCTAAGAAAATTGAAAATGATTTTTTATTTTGAAAAATTAATTTTAAGTGAGTATTTGAAAAGATTTTAGAAACTTAAAAAAAAAATCTAGACGATTTTAAGGCAATTTTTTTCTTTTTCAGTTTTTTTAATTTTAGAAAAAAAATCTAATTAACAAAATATATTAATTTTCAACCCAAAGGTTTACTTCTTAACTAAATTAATTAATTTTCTCTCAAATAATTGGTTTTTCAACATTTACAGTGTACAGGATAATGTTTAAACCAAAAATGGAATAGTTTAATTTCCAGATAAAAACGATTAATTTTTAATCAGTTATGGAATAGTTACATTTTCAGATTAAAATAAATAATTTTTAAGCACAAAAAAAATTTTCAAACAAGTTGTTAAATGATGTATTTTAAACCAAAAAGATTGAATTTCTGCCAAACATGGTCAATTTCCAACAAAATACATAAACTTTCAACGAACTTATTTAATTTTAAAGTCAAAAAGAGTATTATCTACAAAAAAGCTGAATTTTGAATCCAAAAATATGATTTTTCAACCAAAATTTTAATTGTCGACCAAATAGTTTAACTTTATATCAAATTGTTGATTTTTAACGCCCAAAAGATGCATTTTTTACAAAACAGTACAATTTTTAACAGAAAAGTTACTTTGAAGGCGAATAGTTGAATTTTCAACCATAATTATGAATCCTTAATAAGAAAAAATTTTATTACTAAGTTTTTTAACTTTAAGTGAATAATCCAATTTTCCACCAAAAATTATGATTTTAATTTTTAACAATATAGTTGCATTTACAATAAAACGACTTTGCAACCAAAAAATTTTTACAGTTGATTTTTCAACCGAAAAATTTATTTTTTAACCAAAAAGTATAAATTTTCCATAAACAAATTTAATTTCTACAAAGCAAGACGATTTTTTAACAAAATATGTGATTTTTTAACCAAAAATGGTATAGATTAATTGTCACTTTCAAAAATGTATTTTCAACAACACATCAAACATATTTTCATCAGAATAGTTAAATAAATTAAATTTTTTCTCATTAAGGATTCATAATTATTAGTTCATGTATTTTGTTGGGAATTGACCTTCTTTGGTAGAAATTTAATCTTTTTGGTTGAAAATGTATCATTCAACAACTTTGTTGAAAATTTATTTATTTCGATTAAAAATTATTTCATTTAATCTGAAAATGTAACTATTCTAAGATTGATTAAAAATTAATCGTTTTTATCTGGAAATTGAACTATTCCACTTTTGGTTGAAACTTTATCCTGTACATTGTATTAGTTAAAACACCAATTATTTGATAAAAAATTATTTTATTTTTTTAAAAAGTAAACTTTTAAGTTAAGAATTGATATATTTTGTTAATTCGATTTTTTTCATAAAATTAAGATAAACTGCAAAATAAAAAAATTGCCTTCAAATCGTCCTGATACATTTTTTTTTTAATTTTCTAAAATCTTTTCCCATACTCACTTAAAATTAATTTTTCAAAATAAAAATCATTTTCAATTTTCTTTGCAATCACAACCATTTTTGTTATTCTTTTTAAATATTTTAATATTCTCAAAAAGCTGCATTTTTTTGCAAAAAATCACATCGTGTTTTAAATTATTTGAAATAATTTCAAGTTTTAAATTAATTTTGAATCTTTTTTTAAATTAAAATTGCAGCGTTCAAACTTTAAATTTATCTCATTACAAAGTTAACAATTCAAGGCTTTCTATCTCGAACCATTCTGTTCAAATTTGTATAGTTTTTAACAGTTGTTTGTGATGGATTGTTTTAAATGAACGGTCAAATATTGCTGATAATTAACGAAATTTTCTTTTTTTAATTAAAAAATTTCAGTTTGTTTGGGTTAAAAATAAAAAATTTTTTAGACTGAAATACTATTTGAAGTCATAATTGAAAATAATTTTATAAACAATTGCATTTTTGACCAAAAATGATTCATTTTCAACCAAAAAGATTAAATTTATACCAATTTAAAGGCAAATATTTGAATTTTCAACTATAATTATGAATTCTTAATAAGAAAAAATTAATTTTTTTACTAAGTAGTTAAACTTTAAGTGAATAATCGAATTTTACACCCAAAAATTATGATTTTAATTTTTAATAATAGAGTTGCATCTACAAGAAAACGACTTTGCAAATAAAAAATATTTGCAGTTGATAATTCAACCAAAAAATGTAATTTTTAATCAAAAAGTATAATTTTTCCATAAAATAATTTAATTTCTACAAAGAAAGAAGAATTTTTATCAAAATACATGATTTTAAACCAAAAATGGTATTGTTTAATTGTCAGTTTCAAAAATGTATTTTCAACGAAATAGATGAACCATCAAACAAAAAAATATAAAAATTTTAACATAGTACTTCAACTTTTGATAGAAAAGAGGAGTTTTTTTTACAAAATAGTTACATTTTCAACAAAATAATTAATTTTTCAATCAAATAATTGTGTTTTTGTCCAAGCGAGATCAATTCCGAAATCGCCAATTTCTTTAATTTCTTTCAAACGCGGATCAAGGTATGAATAAGACTATTATAATATAACATAATTATAATATTATCATCAATAATATGCGTATATATTTATATATATAATAGTATTAATATTTATATAATTTATATTTTATACTTGAAATGACGTAACCTCAAAATATACGCATATAAAAAGGCGCGCGAAGAATTCAAATCATGAGAATCGCCAGCATCGAAAACTGGAAATATTAAAATCTCAAACTCTTCATTTTATGTCAACGCAGATAGAGATATAAATAGAATAGCCGAAGTGTTCCGACCGGCAATCGTGCACCTTCGACTTTTCAAATTTAGAAGAGAGAAAATGAATTGCGCGCGCAAACCAGTCATTTACATCGTCTCCTACTATATTCACACGGACATAGATCTATGATAGCATTGGACTGTGACGTAGGGCTAAAGCCTACTTAGTAAATGCATACGCCATCTAGCGGCTTTAAGCATACATGCTCAAGTCAAATAGGGACTTACGTTACCGGTAATAT
>NC_046662.1:128960174-128976471 GCF_010883055.1 Belonocnema kinseyi
GAATAAATTAAATAAATAAAACGTAAATTGGAAAAGAAAGCAAAAGAGGATCCCATAATCATAAATATTTATGTTCGCAAGGACACTTTATGCCTAAATAAAGGAAAAACCTTTTACCAAAAATAGAAAATGCATTAAAATCAAATTCCCACGAAACAAACTTCCAGATGTGTGAAAACTATGAAGCAAAATTCCAAAAGTGGTAAATTGCCTCTTTCCTTCCTTTTTTTTTGATCTCTTTAAGTAAACACTTAAAGAAATCTAAATCACAGGAGTTCTGGAGATATTAAGATACAAGCCCGTAAAGTTGAAAAGACCATTTTCCCAAGACCCTAAGCTATAAAACGTAACTTGAACCCCTTTTTATGGAATTTTTTATGAAGGCCCCAGGCCCTTTCTCATAAACCGAAGGAACAAAAAAAAAGGGTCCTATTGTCTACAAAACACATGTCGTTAACAGCAGAAAATCGAGTCACCAGATAACTGACCCCAGGGCTCATATTCCAATATTTATGACTTAGGGAACGTCTCCACTTACGCCCCAACAAATCGACATCTGAAAGCCAAATGTCAAACCAAAATTGACATGCCCAATTGCGCTTTTAAAATCACTTAACAAAGGGTGGTCCAAATAAGATTTTTATCGTTTTTCCTGGAAACTCTTCTTTTCTACACTATTATCTCCTCCCATACATAACCATTTTAAACCGGTTTTCTTGCGTAATAAGGGCGTGGGCAAACTTTCCTTCCTAAATTGCGATTGGCTTGGTTCTTTACTAAATTTAATTTTATGACCCATGATAGGCTAACCCAATTTTTCCTAGGCGTGGCCTAGCCATATAAAACCAGCTCCGCGCCGTTTTTTAGACAGATCTAGATTTTTCTCTCGAACAAAAAATCGATTTCGGACCTCCGCAAAAACCATCTTGCGAGTTTAAACTCGCATTTCCATATTTTTACCATTATTATTGTGATCTTTAAACCTAGATATCGAGAATATAAAAAGAGACAAATAATAACATAATAAAACTAATTTCGGTTCGTCGTTTAAACATTGTGAGTGTCTGACTCAAAATATGGAAAACATGTGAAATTGTGATTCGTCGAAATTTATTTCATTACAACCTAACTTGTGCAAGCGAAATACAACCAGTGTTCCCAAAAGTGAAATTAACAAGTGTTTTATTCGTGTGAACCCTTTGTTTTTCCTTTGTATTTATTTCCAGGGGAACAACTTATGTTCTAAGACAGCAACGAACTCGAATAGTGAACAATATAGAAAAGGAATTAACAACATTTTTAATTTACCGCGACATAGATAACGTAAAATTCTTTCTTATCGACTATCAAAACTAAATTATAAAATGTCGACATCCGAGTTGGGCGTCACAGGACCACGTCTCGTTTCAGATCTGAGATCACTGATGCAACGTTACCAAAGCGGAAAGTGTGTATGACTCGACCCTTTCACTATTCCAATTAAAATGTAAGTATAATATTATGCTATATTTTTTCTTAGCACGTTCGTCGATTTTTGTACGTTAAGATCCAGCGGTCTAAATAAGGCTTTAATTACGCATGCAAATATTTAAAATCACTTTTTTTCAAAAAGTTCGTAAGTTTCAGTTTAATAATCAAACCAAAAGCAAGAGATAGTATTTTGAGGTTAAATTTGAGATCCAAAAGCTTTACATGAATTCTGATTGGTATTTCAGGGAAATTAAGTGGTTTCAATTGAAGAAGTTGACTGAGCATAATTAAATAAATTCCTAAATAACAAATTATTCTTAAAGTGTGTACAATTGTTTACAGATTATAATGAGTCCAGACAGATCAAATAGATATAAGTCATATCAGGAACCTGACTCCAATTATCCAATTCGATCATCTTCTTGGTTTAGAAGAAGAAGATACGTACTGATAAGCTGGTAAATACTCTTCTACTTGATATAATTATATTTAATTTCATTTAAATCTTCAAAAATGCATGATCATTTTTTTAGGAAGCTGCCGGCTTACCACCTGATTTGAAAATAAATAAAGATAATATTCGAAGATATCGAAAGACTTGAGAGACCTGACTTGACCCAAGGAGCAGTAAATGATGGCTCTGAGGTAACACAATTTTTATGACAGGTTGTTTGAGTCTTATCGAATTATATTTTTTTTATATAAACCTAAGGGGGATTCACTCTTAAAATTGTTATGTGGTTAATAGAATACACTTGCATGTTTTTAAATAGCTTAGCATTTTTCAATTTCGTGGGAGGTCGTTGTACCAGGAAATGATAGTAAATTTCTGCAACTGAGAAATATCATTGAATTTCTTTTTTGACTAGCAATATATTTTTAAATTTTTGTAAAAAAACCTAAAAACTTAATGAAAATGCAACTTGATCTAAGCGGAAATGGTAATAGTATTACATTTTAATAGCTAAAGTTTCAATACGTTCGTGCTCAAGTCTAAAGTTTTAATCGTTTGTTTACAAAATTAATTAATCGAATACTTAAATTTTAAATGCTTGGACAAGGATTTTGGACATTAAACTTCTGAAATATAATATTATTAAATGCAATTATATGTAATATGCTTATTTTAAATTAAAATTTTTACAATAGAATCATTATTGTAAATATAAATTCTTCAAACGTGATGAATTAACAGTGTATCTAGCGACTTTTTACAAAGATATCCTGGACTTTTCTAAGTTTTTTAGATCCGAAAAGAAAATTTCTCCATGTTCAAATGCTGCAAATTAAATAAATGGACAATATCTTCATTCTTTTAATCATTTACTGGTTTTCCGGATCCACAATGGTTCATGTTAAAAACAGAATTATTAAAAATAAAATAAATTATAATTTGAAACCTCAAAAATAAAAGAAATTAAAAATGGAGATTTTTCTACAGGTAATAAAAATAATTTCTGTGAAGAAAAAAAATTCTCTGTCAGTTACTGGTTTTTCCCACAGTCACAAAAAAATGAATGTTCTAGAGGTCACCTTACTAAAATATTAGAATTATTTTCGTAAATGTTTTAAGATTTTAAAAAAATAATGAAACTGACAGATTTTTAAGAAACATGCAAGGGGTTCTATAGATTTACAAACTAAAATAAAAACTGAATCTAAATTCCACATTTTCAAGGTCGCTACACAATATCATTCTAAATTGAAGATATTTTCTTAAAATTCAACTATTTCGAATAAAAATATTTGAAACATTCGTAAAACGGAAATTTCATTTAAATTTAAGGCCATGTGACGAGTGGGTCACGTGACCAGATTCCTACTTTAACCTCACTTTTCTATTTCCCAACTTATTTGCAGACGAAGCGCTACATCGAGTTGAAAATTTGGGATAAGAAATAAGAAACCCTAAGAAAGGTGGGCCTGGTCTTAAATTTTAATAATTATAAAAAAAGCAAAAAAAAATTATTTACAACAAAAAAACTTTTTTCAAATTTTCAACTCGATGTAGGGTTTCGTGTGAAAATAAGCTGGGAAATAAAAAAGTGGCGGTAAGGTAGGAATCTGGTCACGCGACCCACGCATTACATGGCCTTAATTAATTTTTTGTGACTAAGTAATTTACATTTCTGTTTATGTTTTTGGTAGACGTTTGCACATTACGAGAGTAGCGGAGAAGGAAATGTCAATTCTGTGCATGCATTGAAGAATGAAATTGATTTCATTGAAAATGAGGTGACGCCCTTGGTGAAGGTAATTTCAATAATACTCAAGTTATACGTTTCACCGTTTTCTTTCAAATTAATTGTTCGTTTGGCATCATAATTTTGCAAGGAATCAACTTTTAGGGATCAATTTAAAAAAATAATAAAATAGAAAACGTATTTCAATATCAGATGACATTGAGTTCATAATGTTAAAAATATGTAATAGTGAAATCTTTTTAATCTTTTTCATTATTTTCAAATGTCATACCAAGATAAGCATGTGAAAGTTGCCCTTGCCCGAATATATCCGAGATTTTTACTGCGAGTTTGTACTGATGTATGATTACGTTTTTTAGAACGTCAGATCCGAAAAAAATTTGGGGGAGTTATGGGGATGAGAAAGAAAATAATAAATATTTTTCTCGGGAAGAGCTTAACCAACTTTTATGTGAAAAAATATAATATGTTTCGAGAGAGGCATAATTTAGAAACATTACAGATTTTTTTTCAAGGGGTAAGAAGAATTTTCAAACATTTTTTTACGGCATGCTTTTGAGATACAACCACCATTTTTGCCTGAAAATACTTCAATTGTTTTGCATAATTTGTCCTTTGAAATTAATTGAAGAGGTAGAACAGGGCGAGGAAAATTAAAAATATTCAGCGTACCGCGTGAAGTACATTACCCGCTGTATAGTGGAGTATGTGTGTGCGTGCACTGTCAATTATCATTGTTCACTAGCCAAAACACTTCAAAAACTACCCTCGTGTCATAATAGAGCTTTGCCAGTATCATTATATTATTTTTTGTAAGCTTGAATAACTAGGAACTAAAAAAATAATTATTAACAATTGCGAGAATTTATTATGTATTTGATAATTGAAATTGAATTAATATGCACTATTTACGATGCAAAAACAATATTCCGTGATGTTATGGAAGATATCTTTACAAAATATTATAAATTAATAGAGAAAGAGTATTTCTAAAAGATTCTCGCATAAATCTGATTTGAGAGCTCACATTATCACGGGTAGCCTCGCTTAAGTCCAACCCAAAAGCATTTGCACATCCAGTTTCTCTTTTTTACGTGTTTCGGAGATGCTCTCCTGTTATCTTAAGCCAAAAAAGAAAAAAATAGTACTACGCGTTTTTAAGAAAAAGCTGATTTTTTTTTTATTTCTAACAATTAAAAATCTTACTTTTCTCGAAAACGGTGCAAAATATGAATAGCAGTTCATAGTTAAAAGTTCATAGTTGATAGTTCATAGTTGAAAGTCATAATTATTTTGTTAGTTTCTGGATATTTAGGAAACTTAATCATACAGAAATACACACTCACAGTAAAAATTCCGGACAGATTCAGGCGGGGGTAACTTTAATGATTTTTCATGACTTTAATAGAGAAATTTCTATACATTTTTGTTACAATGACAATTTTAATTACAGGCCGAAACTGAGGAAATGGACGATTTTTTCATGGATGTCATCGACGATGAGAATTATTACAAGGATACTATTGACGTCGACCACCTATCAATAAATAAAGAAGAAGACGATGCAGAACATTTATCGCTAAAAGATTTTACTTCTTTCGAGGATGCGATAAGCAGCGAAGCTTTCCAGAGACCTATTAATATGTCTGTTAACAAAACAGTAGGGGAAGCAATTTTATTTATTTTAAAATTTGTCCTCGTTCACACGGTTCCATTAACTGCAATTACCGATTTATTCAATATGATCAATTGTCTTTTTCTGGAACCTTTCTTGCCAAATTCTAGGTATCTAATAGACAAATGATTTTATCCTAAGAATTGTACTAAATTGTACGGATCGTGTTCAAAGTGTGGCGTATACGTAGGTAGATTTCAACGGAATGATAGCTTTCAGAAATGTAAGATATGCGGAGCGAAAATTCATTTGAAGGACTGCGCATACAAAGATTTTTTTGTTATAATGGACGTTGCGTCTCCGATTTCTAAATTAATGGAAGCAAATAGCGATTACTATGATTATGTCGTTATTCATGGAATTGATCAAAATGGAATATTTCGCGATGTTTATGACGGAAGGAAGTATCAGGAATTTTTAAGTAAACCAAGTGAATTTGAGAGACATCGTTACGCTAAAATGGTTTGCAATACCGATGGAGCGCCACTTTTTAAAAGTTCATCCTACTCAATTTGGCCTATCTTTTTAATGCTAAATGATCTACCATAACACATCAGAAGTAAGGAATTGATTCTGGTCGGCTTTTGGTTTGGGAAAGACAAGCCTGATATGAAAATATTCCTTGAGCCATTTATTGAACAAATGAACCAGCTTTCAAGCAAGGGTATTGAGTGCATTGTAAACGGAACGAAGAATTGTATTACAGTTTTCACTTTAATTTGCTTTGTAGATTCTGTTGCCCGCGCACCTTTGGGGCCATTCACATAATACGTGATCAGATTTTCAGGAAATTCTGACCCCCCCCCCCCCCCCCCCCCCCCCCCCCCGCGTTATACTTTCTCCATTGGTCTTAATATGGAGAATGATACTTCGTCAGACCCCCACCCACCCCTAAACGTATCACGTATTTTGTGAATGACCCCTGTTCAAGGATTTACTCAATTTAATGGCTCATACGGTTGCAGTCAGTGCCTTCACCCTGGATATATCATTTTATTTCACTGCGAGCTCTAACTAGTATTCCTATACATTAATTTTGTGAAATCAGTATGCAATAATTAAAATAATTCAGAAACAATTTTTTTAATTTTGCAAACGGCGTCGTAAACTATGTCGTAAACGACGTCGGAAACCATGTAGTAAACGATGTCGTGTACTACGTGTTGTACTACCTCAATTTACGATGTTGTAGACTATGTCGTATCCTACATTGTATCCCACGTAGTTTACTATGTCCTTTACAATGTAGGTTACTATATAAAAAACGACGTGATTTCCGACGTAGTAAACGACAAAAAAAATTCAATTGAGAGAGACAAATCATACGAAGCAGAATATGATAATGCTATAAGCAGAAGGTGAGCATGGCTCGGGCTCGGGTACGGGAGATACGGAAAATATATTGGTAAATAGCGTCAATCAACCAAATCAGGAGACGGATGAGAATTTCAGAAAAAGGGATCGTGCCGATCACACGGAAAGGTGGTTGGCGTCTAGACCACGGTCGTATAAAATGGTCTAGAATCTCCATTGGTAGGGGATTAGAACGAAGACTCGCATTATGAACATGATCCGTGTTTCTATAAGTTACAACCAAGAGTGGAGCGCAACGATCGGAGGATATAGGGTCAGAGCGATACGAACCTATAAGTGTGTTGTTTTCACGGTCGTATTGTTTTGTCAACGTTTAAATTAGAAATTAAAATAAAAACGGGTGCGGGTTATTCAAATGACCGTGGGACCGTTACAATGCCGAAATCTTGTTGTGTTCCAAAGTGCGATAAAGAATATGCTGCCAGTGAATATAATATAACAATTCGAAATAAATATTGTTTAGTGAAGCTTAATTTTTAAAAGTTGCCTTTTTTAGAGATATGAATTATCTAAATTTTTAAACGATTTTTAACCTTTTTTACAATTAAAAATTGTACTGTCTAATTTTCATGCTCAAAAATGCACTAAACTCTTAGTATTTTAATTATAATTTAATCAAGCGGATTAATCATGCAAATAAATATTTCGTAATTAAGCTCACATTTAAACAGTTTCGCAAAACTTGCACTAGAGATAAAGATATTATATACCTAGATGCGGCAAGTGGCGGCGAAATGGGGATAGACTTATTAGTAGGTAATGATAAATGTAGACGGCGCTGTCGGCGAAAATCTTGACCCACCCCGCTGTGCCTCTCTACCCGCACAAGTATCAATCCCCTTTTAACAGTTGTTGTGAGTAAAATCAGCGAAAGAGGCGCTGTCGCCGAATAGATTTTCAGTCGATAATAGAGTTTTCTGAATATATTAGTGATCACTGGGGCAATTAGAACTATGTGTTACCCGGCGATCTAAGAAAATAACATTAAACTAACAATAACTAATAACAAATACAAAATTTTGTAACTCCAAACGATATGATTTGAATAGGAAATCTTTCATTTGGAAAAATTTCAACTATTAAGGGCGTGCTCTTCGTATCCACGTGACCAAACTAGTCCCCGGTTATGAGCATTTTTTTGGTGTTCACTGTGTCCACATGGATTGAGATATTGTGTTTAAAATTTGACAGATTAAATAAAACGCACTAAAGAACGTTTTGTATACATCAATATGTTTATAGTTTTAAAGAAAGTTTATTTATAAATCGATGAAATAGGATATTAGCATTCGGGTTATAGCACTTTGCAGATAATTTTTGGTTTGATGCATTTCGGATTTTTTCGTTCGCGTATATTGAGCACTGATGCCAATTTTTGACTAAATCATCTAAACCTTAAATAAAATTAATGTAAGCAATAAAATTTGCACATTCATTGCCAATCAAGAAATAAGTATCTGCACATACGCAACCTATCATTATTTTTGGAGCATTTTCAGCGATTTATAGCGGAGAGAAAAAGAAACTTGGAAAGTCGATAAAGTCGAGATCACGTGACTAAGTTCATTCATAAAATTTTTGTGTTTATCTTCAGAAAATAATTAAAATTTTCTAATGGTTATATATCCTTGTGGATTTTTTGTACTGGTGTGAAAGAATTCTAAGTTATAGCAAACCAATAATAATAAAATTTCGCCCAGGGGCGAAAGATAAGGCGAGTCCGACGCTGAGCCCCGCCGGTTGGTTCACTGTCAACAATAGTTTTCAGCCGATCGATTCAAACTCAAAAATAAGACGTTAAGAATTATGGAAGTTGGTTGGAAAACTCCGAAGAGTTACTTTGATCACATGTCTGGTGCTGCTATGTTTCCAATTTGAAATTTATCTTTTAGTTTTAGGACCAAAAAAATTAAAATCATTCTATACAAAAATTTCATGCACGAACTTAGTCACGTGATCTCGACTTTATCAACGTTCAAAGTTTAGATGATTTAGTCAGAAATTGGCATCAGTGCTCAATATACGCGAACCAAAAAATCCGAAATGCATCAAACCAAAAATTATCTGCAAAGTGCTATAACTCGAATGCTAATATCCTATTTCATCGATTTATAAATAAACTTTCTTTAAAACTATAAACATATTGATGTATACAAACGTTCTTTAGTGCTTTTTATTTAATCTGTCAAATTTTGGAACACGATATCTCAATCCGTATGGAAACAGTGAACACCAAAAAAATGTTCATTGCTGGGGACTAGTTTGGTCACGTGGTCACGAAGAGCATGTCCTTAAGCCTTTACATTTAAAATGAAACAATTGTTCAATTTTCGACACTATTCTATTTTTAATTTCGGGCCCTTCAAATTGCAAAACTAAAATTTTGTTGTTATTTTATTTTGACCCATACTATATATAATTTGTAATGATTTTATGATGAAACAGGTTGTATTTAAAGTTGTTAAATAAAAATAAAATTCTCAAACAATCTAATACATATTTTGTTAAAAGAATTTGTTAGAAATCTCATTTTTAATATAGTAACATAAGACTGTTAGTGATTCAAAAGAAAACAGTTGACTGTACTTGTATCCCATCTTCATCTTTTTTTAAGTTCTCTAGCCTCTTAACTTTTTTAAAGACTTTTTTCTGACCATATTTGTTTTACTAAATTTTGTTTAAGACTGTACAACAATAAAACGCTTTTTTTCTCAAAGAAAAATCTCTTGAATCAATCGAATTCCCACCAAAAGTCTTAAATCTCCATTTTCTACAAAAGTCACTTTTATAAGGGTTTTTTTACTTAAACTTTTTCCGTACCATCAGAAATGATATTTGTTAAAATTATTATTATTATTCATTTACAAATAAACATATACATTTCTTCTCTTTATACGTCTTTCAACCACAACTCGTATGTCACAGTACGATCAAGATCGCGACACAAAATCTTTATTTTCCCGTAATGGATTCACTTTTTTGCATGAACACTTTTTTATTTCTATTCGTCTCCCCTATATCTCCGGAGCAAGTTTTTATTTTTTTTTTTAAATAAAAAAATTGATTGTAGTCTTTATCCAAAGACGATTTTCAAACCCCAAAGAATTTGAACCTCCAAATTCATATTGACTTATTATATTTTATTATAATACCTTTTTGTACAAGATAGCAATTTGCTTTTGAAATTATAAAAATTTAAAGAATTGTAGGTAGACATGACAGTTCAAAGAAATAGAAAATATTTCATGAAAACCAACAAAATCAATGGGATCTAACAGGAGTGTCAGAAGTGCTCCGCCCTCTCCCGTGTAGAAATTTATCGTGGCCTTCTGTAAGTTCGACAATGGCTAGCCAGTAATTTTCGTGGAAACTTAATTTTAAACAACTGTGAAGTTCGCCATCATTTTTCCTCGAACGAACGCTTGTCTATAAAATAGCATGGCTATGACTACGATGCCATTTTCATCGCGCGATAAAGTTCTCCAAGTTGGTGGCACTGCAAACGTTTCAGTTCCTGGGTAGTCACGTTGATGTTTGGCCATGTTTGGGCTGCGTGACACTTCCAGGTTTTATAGTAAGTTATACTTTGCGTATTATTTGTTTAATTATTAGTGCAAAGTTGACGTAATTTAAAATTTCTTTGTTCATTTCTGATAATAAAATTACATGGAATCGTCTATGTCACAAAAAATGATAATAATTTTAGAATATTAATGTGCAAAATAGTAAAATTTATTGTTTTTTGTATTTTTTTCATAAAATCCATATAGTTTTTATAATTTTGAATATTAAAAGCTTTTACAAAATATAAATCTAGATTTGATTATGTTATACAGTACAGTAAACAGTACCAATGGTTGAGTTTACAGACATTTTTCCTAACCTCTTAACATAACCTAAAATAATAGTCATAATCAGAGCTGCCAGAACGCAGATCAGAAATTAAAATTAAATATTTTATAGCTGTTATTAAACTATAATTTTTTTTTTAAGAATATATGTAAATATATACTTTTTTTAAATTTAAGTTTAGTTTTAAGATTATTATTTTTCACTTTGAACATGATTTATTGTTAATATTGTTCAGCCCACAATTCTTTAAAATTCTTAGAAAACTGTTTAAGTTCACAAATTATAATTTTAATTTATTTAATAATGTCTTGAAATATTTAGTAGGTGAGAAAACTAAAAAATTGAAAATCTTAAAACGGCCTACTACAAAAAGTGTTATTGCAAAGAAAGTTTTGAAAATATTTTCTATAGGTATGCAAGTTACGGTAATTTTTCTATTTGCAGTTTTGATATTATATAAAAGTAAAACTATAAAATTTGTGTTTAAATTGCAGTTACAAATTAATGAATTTAGTTGTCAATGAGTACCCGTCAAAACTGTAAAATTTAAGAAGAAATTTCTTTGTACTGTAAAGGAATTTGTCTCGTTAGATTTTCCAGTACAGATTAAAGGCATGATATACTTAATTATAAAATTTGTCTAACTTCAATAAAAAATAACTGAATAATTTAAAATATAATTTTTTTATTATTTAAAAAAAATCTGACTTAAACAAAAATTGCATCATTAATTTAAATTCTTTACCTGCATTAATGACGTAATACTGCAGATGAAAAAGATACATTATTATATGAACGATACATTATATTTACATTCGAATGTAGTGCCACAATTTTATCTCCCAATATCAGCACAATTCACAACGACAACATTCAAAAATTTATACCACAGAATTAATATTGTGTATCATACAGTTGTTGCTCTATTTAAGTTGGCAACAGTGCTATACTGAACAGCCACACGCGATGTAACTTGCTCATTATAATTACACCTCGTGCAAAAGCAGGTAGGGATCGCATTCATAAATATTTTTTTATGAAGTATAACATTCCATGAAATGTGAGGCTATTGCTTGCTTTTTCCATACAGTTAACCCATAATTCGTAAAACCAATATAATATTTTTTTAAATATTATAATTTCATTGCCTCTAAATGTTTAACGCAAGGGAAAGTGTTCCATGAGAAAACTTTTTACAAAACACTAGGAATAGTATTATTGAATTCCAAGGATTGGGAGGACTTTCGGCAGTCGAGGAGGAAGATTGACCAAAAAACGATTATCGCAGAGTTAAATCTTCCAATTATAAATTAATTAATACCACATTATACTGTACTAATTGCATTAATGTACAATAAAAATAATTGTTTATTCAATAATGTGATGTAGTAAACATTTCTTTTAGATCTCCCCCGTTTCAAATAAATCAAAAAATTGTTGCAGGGCCTGCATACGTGGCCTGGATAGTGGCTTCTGTATTTCGATGAAAAGGTACTGTACAGCTGAACTGGATAGAAACTGTATGATTTTAGCGTAACAGCCCATGTTCAGACCTTACGAGTTCACACTTACAGGAACTTGTTAGTGTCTTCTGGGTCTCGAAGCCTTTGACCACTCGGCACAAGATCTCGAGCGCGGGAGATTTGGAAACCGAATTAAAATCGCCTATATAGTACTTTTTTGCATTACACAAATGCAAAACGGGTTGCACTGTATGCTAGAGCTTATATACCCAGTGGGCACAGAATTTGGCGATGTCTTTACTATATCTGTACGATATCTTTACGACAATTTTACGATATCCTATGTCTGTGTCGTTACGGTGTCTTTACGATATCGTAAAGACATCGTCAGTTCATACGACACTTTTACGATACTTTAATTTCAAATTTTATTAAATTAGACTGGATAATTTCAAAATTAAGAATGTCTGTAAATCTAAGTTATAGTAAAAAGTTGTGAATGAAATATCACGCCATGAGCAATCATTAAACAAGTAAATATTAATCAAAGTTGAACAAACTTGCAGTTAATGTCAACTGTAAACATTTATGAAGATATCAGAAAAATATTTGTCTTGAATTAAAGGTACAGTTCGTTTAAATATATTTCTTTAATTCACATAACTTTTTTTGCATTAAATATTTTTTCCGAATTTTGATAATGACAAGTTTGTTTTTACATTATTCACTTTTAACATTATTCACATAACCTATAAAATGTACAGTTAGATCTATACATATTGTATAGAAATCCCAGATGTATTATATATAGTTATTAGATTTTTTTAAATCGGCATATATTTACCTATAATTAATTATATATAATTATTGGCAAGTTCTCAGGTGCATTGGGTTATATTGATTGATAAAGACAACAAATGTCAAAAGCTTAGATATAAAAAAGCTCTTTTTTTAAGATAAAAAAATGCCGATTGGAAATATAAAATCCGGACAGACTGGTCTTTGTAATGTAACGGAATTGTTTATACCTCAAATCAATTTTTTACAATGCAAAAGATGAGACACGTCTTGTTTGTTTTTCATAACCACCAAAATTTTCACCAAAGTTAATTCCTTATATTTGAAAAGTTTACGAATATAGTCAGTGTTTAGGATCCATCTCTTTTGTTTGAAACTTCTACTGTTTGGTGAAAAATATAATTTTTTTAAATGAAAATTATACTATATTATGAAAAATCGACTGTTTGGTTAAAGAGCCATCTTTGTTAATCGAAAATTCAAATCGTTTCTTGAATAGAGAATTAATCCTTTTCGGTTGGAACTTTATTTGTTGCGGTAGAAAAGTCATGTTTTTTGCTTGAAACTTCAAATATTTGGTTTTACGTGCAACTCTTTCGTTCAAAATTAATTGCGTTGGTATGAAAATCCAATATTGGCTGGAAAATTTTTATTTTGTTTAAAAATTCAACTTTACGGTTTAAGAAGCTCGAATGGCTCGAATTCAAATTTTAAGCCAAAAGACGACAGATGCGTACAAAAGTTGAAAGGAATAATAATAATTTTTAAAAGACATATAATTTTGTTATCAACCATTTACAAATAAGACTTCATATTTTGGTTTAATCGAAAGAAGGGCTAGGCAGGAGATATTTGGTAGAAATAAGCCGAAAATAACGAAAGTAATAATTGCATATTTTTACGGGCAGACGCCAATTCCTACCTGGCTACCTGGGTACGCCCCCCCCCCCCTAAAAAATGGTTCAGTAAATTTTTCTCAAATCTACTGCAGCTGCTTAAATGTTTTGTTGCAATATGTTACTTAGCTTGGGAAATTCCGGAAGGTGAAATTTGGTCAGATTTGAAATCTTATTAATTAATTTCATAATTTTTGTATATTTATCAAACTATCGCATTTCTCAAAATTATCCTTAAATAATTTTGCACTTCCAGTTAAAAAGTATAAATAGTCTCATTCCTAACTTAATTTTAGAACTCAATAAAAAACAACATACATTTTTTTATTGCTGAACTAATTTTTTTGTGAATTTTCATTCAAAATACTATTTCAACACATAAAAAGCAGAATATGAGGGATTTTCATTGAGTCAAAATCAAAAGTGAGGTTTTTAAAATCTAATTTTAGACATTTTGAAGAGGGGCCAAAACAGAAAATTGCATTTTCTGAAGTGTGGACAAAATTTTGTAAACTGATTTAGAAAATTTTTCAAATAATTATTCTTTCTTTTAAAAGTAATAAGTGTTTATCTTTTTGTGCAAAAATTAATGTTTTGGTTGAAAAGTCAACTGTTTCAGTCGAAAATATATTTAGTTTTTTGTTAAAAATACATTCTTTGTGGCTGAAGACTAATAATTTTAGTACAGAAATAAACTTTGCAAGACCTATTAATTATTTAAACAATTTTCATTTAAAAAATTAAGAGTTCGCGTTTTTTCTACAAGTTAATTTCTTTAGGGACTCAACTAAGAATGTCTATCGGATGCTTCTTTTCTATGATGCTTTGCAAATTTACAAGACCTATTAATTATTGAAACAATTTCAATTGAAAAGTTAAGAGTTTGGTTTTCTTTCTACGAGTAGGCTCCATTCTTTAACATAACTAATTAAGAATATCTTTCCGGTGATTTTTTTTATGATGCTTTGAAAATTACAATTGTTAATTATTGAAAAAATTGGAATTAAAATATTCTCATTTTTTAAGGAAAAGGCTTACTTTGTTTACAAAGTGAACCAAGAATATCTTTAGATGATCATTTCTTACGATACTTTGTAACTTTATAATAATTATTAATAATTCAAACAATGTTCATAAACATATTGAAATTTGGGGTGTTTTTCAGTATAAAACACAATTTGTTTACGAAGTTAACTAAGATTGTCTTTGCGATGATTCTTGCCTAAGTTATTTGTTAAAATTACAAGAATCATTAATTTTTTAAAGAACTTTTATAACAAAAATCGGAACTTAACTATTTTTTAGATTTTGAACCACTCGGACATTTTAAAGAAATTAATTTTTATAAGAAACTATATGCACTATATATTTTATAAGAATTGAAAAAAGTTAAAACGTTATAATGATAAAAACTTTCATTTACATTAGTTTCAGTCATTATTTCTTCTTAATAATTTCTTCCAGTAATTCCATAATCATTTCAGTTGAATATTTTGCTTCATCAAATTTTTCATTACTATATTTTCTCTTGCAATATACTTATCCATATATTTTACTGTGACTAATCACTCATAGTCGAACATATAACCAATATTATTATTACCTATTGTAATATATGAAAAGTTGTACGCACCGAAATTTTGATGTTTTTCAAAACTTACACACAAATTTGTAGTGTTGTACAATAATTTATTTTGCCTCGTCAGAGGGTACCCATGCGAAGCCGTGTGAAAATAAAAGTTATTAAACCAAAAATGAAGCACACGTATGAGCTTCTACTTCGGTTTGAAAATTGAGCTTAAGTTGCTAAAAAGAAGACTGCAGTACCAGTAGTAAAACGTCTGGAGCCGGTAATATCAAACATATTACTTTTAAAGGACAGAATAATTATTTTTATAATTTTCCTAAATTAGTTAAAAAAATTTTTCCACACTTTAGCAATTGTAATTTTCTGTTTTGGTCCCTCCTCAACATTTCTAAAGTTAGATTTTGAAAACCACCCTCCTGATTTTGACTCCATGAAAATCCTTAATGCTCTGCATTTTTGTGTTGAAACAGTATTTCTAATTAACTTTCATAAAAAAATTAATTGAGCCTTAAAAAATGTATGTTGTTTTTTATTGAGTTTTAAAATTAAGTTATAGGAATGAGACTATTCATACTTTTGAACTAGAAGTGCAAAATCATTTAAGAATAATTTTGAGAAATGCGATTGTTTGAGAAACAAACCGAAATTATGAAATTAATTACTAAAAGTTCAAATCTGGCCAAATTTTAGCTTCCGGAATTTCAAAACATTAAGGGCATGTGACAAAGCTAAATACCTATATTACCGACCTCACTTTTTCCGTTCACTGAATGTTTTTTTGAACCTAAGAACTTTTTTTGTAAATAAAATATCGAGCTGAAACTTTGTAAAATGTATTAGAGTACAATACAGTACGTTTAGGTACTGCATTTCGATAGGAAATTCACTGAAAATTATTTTATCTTTTTTCTGAACCTCAACATTTTTTGAACGTTCGAACTTTTTTTATACATAAAATATCGGTCTCAAACTTTGAG
>NC_046662.1:128976571-128982077 GCF_010883055.1 Belonocnema kinseyi
GAATTGATTGTTGAAACATATTTTTTTACATCTATTATTATTAAGCTTTGTACTTAAACGTAGTTTTCTTTCGGCTCTTGCATTTCTCAAAGTTTGAGACCGGTATTTTATGTATGAAAAAAGTTCGAACGTTCAAAAAATGTTGAGGTTCAGAAAAAAGATAAAATAATTTTCAGTGAAGTTCCTATCGAAATGCAGTACCTAAACGTACTTTATTGTACTCTAATACATTTTCCAAAGTTTCAGCTCGATATTTTATTTACAAAAAAGTTCTTAGGTTCAAAAAAAACATTCAGTGAACGGAAAAAGTGACGTCGGTAATATAGGTATTTAGCTGTGTCACATGCCCTTAAAGCCTCGATTACGTCTCGTTTTCCCGCATCATCCTTCATCGGTATCGCCTCAGGTTTGCTCAGGAATGCGACAGATGTGCGCTAGTGGAGAGTACAGCTCGCGGGACGTTCTTTTTGCCACTCTAATGCGCTAATGCTTATTAGTATTCTTTAATGAATAGTTAAAGTTGAAATATGTTTACATATTATGCTTTTTTGTCGATTCCTGATTGATTTGATACCAAATACGACTATGTTTCGAATTTTTCCAAGATTATATTATATGAAACAGAAAGATAAAAAGATAGGTATATTCTCAAGTCATTTGGAGTTTAATAAATTCAACACTAATTTCATTTTTTTAAATTTTTAAGTAGAATTTTCAAATTTTTGTGGCGTCTATTTTCTACGTTTCATAAATAAAATATATATTTGGCGGGATATTTGTCAAATAGAATGTGCGGACGTACTTGAATCACTTTGAGAACTATATATTTTCAAAATTGTATGAAATTTGAATCTGTAAGAAGTGCATATTAGATCAGTCAGTCATAACACTCATGAACTCATATGATCATTTCACAGTAGATTTTATAATTGTATATTCATATATAAAAGTAATATATTTTGAACATAAGAAAGTTTTTCTGTACTGCAAAAACGTATTTATAGAGCCTTCTAGACTTTTTTATTTTCATGTATATAGATTTTACATACTTTAAAAAATATTTAAAAATTCAGAAAAATATCGAGATGTTTAAAGGAATAATAAACATTTCAAATATTTTATATCATTGAAAAATTTTTACAAGATTTTAAGAAATTTCAAATATCTTAATGATTTTTAATAATTTCGAAAATTTTCAGAACCATTATTGTTCGAATCTTTCAAGGAATTCATCAAGTAAGATTTTGCAAAAATGCAAAATGATTGATGCCAATCCTGTAAAAACGCCAGCTGACCCTCACGTCAGAGTAACGAATCCTACCTGTATAAGCGAACTTTTGGTTCCGTACCGCGAAGTTGTCGGATCGCTTCTGTTTCTAGCTATGGTTTCTCTGCCAGACATCGCGTATTCTTTCGTTATAGTGAGCAGGTATCTTGACAATTACGACGAGACACATTGGAATGCCGTGAAGCGTATACTTAGGTACATTAAGGGTACGCGTAATTTTGGCTTATTATTTCATGCGAATGACACAACCAATGTGCTTCTCGGATATTCTGATGCGGACTATGCCGCGGATCTTGATACGCGACGTTCGACTACGTCTCCATGATGAGCGGGAGTTGTAAAACCTGGTCATCTAAGCGACAAGCGAGCGTTATTCTCAGCACAACTGGGGCCGCATTTATTGCGGCAAGCGAGGCAATTAAAAAAGCAACGTGGCATGAATGTGCAAACCCTACCATACTTAACATGGATAATCAAAGTTCGATTAAATTGACTAAAAACCAAGAATTTCACCGTAGGTCAAAGCACATTGATGTCCGCTATCATTTTATTTGTGAAAAGGTGCAAGAAAATTTTATCAACCCGAAGTATGTGAACACGCATGAGCAATACGCTGACTGCCGTGTATTTGGTATAGTCAAAGATATTAGGTCCTAGATACGGCATGGGTGGGCCGGGGCGCACACCGAAAGTTGTTGAAATCCAAACCGAACGTGATTTTCTGTTTCTCGTTCTCGCGTTCGCCTTCGCTATCACTATAGCAATCTTTGCTATAGTTGAGTTGGTTGGCTGGCTCTGTACGGCCTGTACGCTAAAAATGTTATGAACACTGATTTACCTAATTATATTCAAATTAAAAAGAGCCTAACAATATTCTATTTATTATTTTAAATTTTCGAGACAATAAATAAATGTAAAAAAATTATTTTCGCACTTCAGAATTTTAGTTACATTTCTAAAATTATTTTTAAAGACTAAACTTCAAATTTAAATGAAATTAAGATAAATTAAAAAATTAAATAAAATTTATTTAAATTTCAAATGAAATAAAATTTAGTTGAATTCAAAATTTTAATAAAATTTAGCTAAATTCAACATTTAAATGAAATTTAGGTGAATTTAAGAATTAAATCAAGTTTAGTTAAATTAATTTCTCGTCTGGTTTCTTTTCAAAGAGAAATTTTCTAGATACTAAGTAAATAAGTTTTAAAACCATTCTATTCGTACTTTAAGATTTATTGTAGTGCAATTTTAAAAATTATTTTGTAAAACTAAATTTAAAGATTGAATACAATTTAGATCATTTCAAAAAGTGAATACATGTTAGTTAAATTCAAAATTTAAGTAAAATTTAGTTGAATTTAAGTAAATTTCAGTTAAAATTATAGATGTTGAATGGTGTTAAATGGTGTTAAATTTAAGTACAATTTTCTTCAATAAAAATGAAACTATCTCTATAATTTTAAATATGATTGAATGGAATACAGATATATGTGGGTTGTTTCTAAGCTTCAACAATGGAGAGCATTCAAATAAGCTGGAGAAATTAAAAAAAATTCCCTTGTTTTTATAATAATTAGTTAAATTCAACAAAAAAACTCAGGAAAGTAATTAGGACTCATAGTTCTAAAGTTTTTGGTTTGAAACTTTTCAGAAGTCGACAATGTCAAAATATAGAAGGAAGCGTTTAAACTTCAGCATAACTATTTTTCAAGGAAATACTTTACTATCCCTCCATTTAATTTCAAATTAGAAGTATGTTAGCAATTAAATCATTATTCCATTCAAAATTAGACAGTTTCGAAAATTGGATTATAACTTCAAAGTCTTTGAAATTAAAAGGTTTTAAATGAGAGAAATTTTAAATGAAAACAATTAAAATTACAGTGTAATTATTTTCTGCTAGAAGCGTAAGAATAAAATAATTATTATTAAAAGAAACTAATTTATAAATTTAAAATTCAAAATTTTAGTATTTGTAAAATTTCGAATATTCTTCGAGTATAACTTGTCAATTCAAATGATTTAATTTTAAACGTTTTAAATAAAATCACTTATGATTCAGCAATACATTTTTTTCAGCTTTATGATATAAATAATTTAAAGCCGCAATAAGCAGGTTATACGACGTCAAACATCGTGAAAAATTGGAATTAATGTAAAGCCTTTGAAATCGAAAACTTTTTATAAGGAGAGGAATTTTAAATTGAAAGGTCTTAATATATTTTCAATTTAAAACATTCAAATTGAGTAATTTTATAAACAGAAATTTCAAGAATTGTATTATTTGAAATTTTTTCATAGAGTTGATAAATTAAAAATACAAGCATTAATATTTTTTAAATTTTAAATATGTCTCAAGAATAATATGATAAATTTAAATTATTTAATTTTGAAAGTTTTGAATTGCAAATTGAAATGCAGAATTCTAATTGTTTGTATTTGGGTATAATCAGATTTTGGAGGCAATTAATTTAAGCCTAATCAAGTTAGAAGGCTTACAGTTGTCAATTTTACGATATTAAACCTTTATATTCAAAACAAAATTAAATTTCAATGTTAAAATTTTTAATTGTTTAGGATTTGATTCTTGAATTCAGAATTTGTGCAATGCTTTACATTTTTAATTTTACACATTCAAACCTTTTTGTTTAATTTGAGTCATCGAGAAAAAAATATTACATTTTAGTAGATACGACTTTTTTTTACGCAAAAAAATTAATTTAGGAAATATCCCGCGCGCCAAGGTGAGCAATCCGTCGAGCGGGAAAAATGGGTTAAGCCAAATCTGCTGTTTGCGTGAAGAAACTCGCTATCTCCTTTTTGACGTGAGTCTTCTTTACGTATACGCTGCAACGCGAAAGTGACCCTTACGTCAAACTTTAGAGAGTAACTTTTTTCTCGAAGACGGCAGAAATAATCACGGCTTATCACATTGAAAATATTATTTAATAACAAAATTTCGTCATTTATTATATAAAAACATTTGTTTTTGTTTACAAGATTTAAGAAGTAAGAAAAAAATCTTGAGTGTAATATATTGATTTTTGAAGAACAAGAAGCTTTAAGCATTATAACGCTAGGCGTACATAATTTTAACATATCTTCCTTTTTAATTTAATAAACTCAATATTAAAATGGAAGTTTTAATATTGTCAGAAATAAATATTCAGTTTAACTTCAAGTACCTAGATGACAGTTTTGACTTGTCATGTTCATTGTAATTTTTACATTATGTCTAATTGTCTACTCTGTTATAAATTGCAGTTGGGAGAATCTTGTCAAAAATACAATAGAGCGGAATTAAAGTTCGGTTTTCAATCAAGATCTCTGAAAAGGAGTATACAATATTTGAAAAAATAAGTCTGACAAAAAAGTGCTAGATCATGTATTTTTTGGTTCGATTCACAATTTTATTCAAATATGAAATTCCTTCCTAATTTCTTTTTAATTATGCAAGAAATAAACATTGTTAATATCTTTTTCAAATAAAAAAGTGGGGTTTTTTGCATGATTGTTGTTATTTTTCTTAAAAAAACCTTTTTTGTTAATGGGGTAATTAATTTATAATGCATAAGCCTTTAAAATTTTATAAAAGATATTGAAAGTTAATCAAATATTTAAATTATTAGAAAATACATTTATTTACGAACAAATTTAAAAAAGCAAGTTTTTATTTAAGGAAAGAATTTAAAATAATCATTTTAGCAAAATCAAAAATTTTAAATGGAATTAAATATGCAAACAGTTAAACATTTTGTAAGATTGAGTTACTTCTTATTTCAATTTGAAAAAATGGTTCATATTCATAACATAGCATTAGCTAAACTATAGGACCAAGCCGTAATTTACTTTGACAAGACCTTTTCTACTCAATTAAGATTATTTTTCCATTCACTCGTAAAGTAAAATTAGATTATTAACATTGGGGATTTCAAATGCACTATAATTTGGCGCGACCGAATATATCGTTGCCTGTCGCGACTCTACAAACATGCGGCGGTACCAATCGGTACATGTCGCGCCTCTACAAGTATATGGCCGCACTAAAAGCAATATATAATTAAAAATTTGTCATAAGGACAACCGCAGGATTTCGCCGGGAGCGGGTGCTAATCTGCAAAAGCCTCGTGGACCCTAAGAACACGGAGCGACCCAAGGACAACCGCCTTCTGCATTTTTCCCGCAAGTGTTCTAGCATATTGTTGACACGCAGGG
>NC_046662.1:128982177-128984623 GCF_010883055.1 Belonocnema kinseyi
TTTCACACCTCCACTTGGGGGTTAATTCCTTCGGGACCACCCCTGGACAATTGTCCGCGACTGCTTATTTATTTTTGTAACCATATTCAGCAGAAACCCTTGGTACAGGGACTGGACTGTTTTGAAATAAATTCAGGAGATTGGAATTTTAATATTTCCAGATTTCGATGCTGGCGTTTCTCATGATTTCAATAGATCGTGCGCCTCTTGATATGCGTATATTTTGAAGTTATATTATTTCATGTATAAAATATGAATGATATAAATAGTAATACTATTATATATGTAAATATATACGTATATTAATAATGATAATATTATAATTATGTTATATTATAATAGTCTTATTTATATCTTGATCCGCATTTGAAAGAAATTAAAGAAATTGGCGATTTTAGAATTCATCTCGTTTTCATAAAAACTCAATTATTTGATTGAGAAATTAATTATTTGGTTGAAAATGTAACTATTTTGAATAAAAGTCCTCTTTTCTATCAAAAGTTCAACTACTTTTTAAAAATTTTTATTTTTTTTTTTATTTAAAGGTTCATCTCTTTCGTTGAAAATACATTTTTGAAACTGACAATCAATACCATTTTTGATTAAGAAATCATGTGTTGTGTTAAAAGGTCGTCTTTCTTTGTAAAAATTAAATTGTTTTATGGAAAATTTATACTTTTCAATTAAAAATTACATTTTTTGGTTGAATTATCAACTATAAATATGTTTTGGTTGTAAAGTTGTTCTGTTGTAAATGCAACTATATTGTTAAAAATTAAATTAATAATTTTTGGGTGCAAATACTCTTTTTGTTTTTAAAATTAAACAATTTCGTTGTCAGTTCATGTATTTTGTTGGAAATTGACCTTGTTTAGTAGAAATTTAATCTTTTTGGTTGAAAATGTATCATTTTTGGTCAAAATTGCAATTGTTTGATTAAAATATCAACTGTACATCTTCTTAGGTTTAAAAGTCGATTATTTCACTAAGAGTTGAACTGCTTTGTAAAAAAATACGTTTTTTTAACAAGGTTTTTTAATTATGGTTGAAAATTTAACTATTTGGTTGAAAGTTCAACTCTTTCATTGAAAACTCATATTTTTCGCTTAAGAAATTTTACTTTTTGTAGATAATTCGTCTTTTTTACTTTAAAATTAAATAATTTCTTTAAAAATTCACGTATTTTGTTTAAGATTTTTCTTTTTTGTAGATCATCAATTTTCATGGTCGAAAATCTATCTGATTGGTTGAAAATTTAACAACTTTGTTTAAAATTAATTTTTTCTGTTAACAACTATTTATCTTTATCTGAAAATGTAACTATTATATGATTGATTAAAAATTAATCGTATATGTTGGTCAAGTTGGAAAATCGTTTTTTTTTATAGAACATTAATCTTCTTGGTCAAAAATTCACCTTTTCCCTTGAAAATTTAATAATTTTATTGAAAATTCGTTCTTTTTCTTGTTCAATTCAATTTTTTAGCACAGTTTTTATCTGAAAATTGTACTATTCCATTTTTGGTTGAAAATTTATCCTGTACATTTTATTAGTTAAAACACCAATTATTTGTTAGAAAATTAATTTATTTGTTTTCGATTATGACTTGAAATATTATTTCAGTCTAAATTTTTTTATTTTTAACCCATTCAATTTGAAATTTTTAATATAAAAACAGAAATTTTCGTTAATTATCAGCAATATTAGACCGTTCATTTAAAACAATCCATTACAAACAACTGTTAAAACTACAAATTTGAACAGAATGGTTCGAAATAGAATACCTTGAATTGTTAAATTTGTAATGAGCTGAATATAAATTTTAAACGCTACAACTTTAATTTAAAAAAAGATTCAGAATTAATTTAAAACTTGAAATTATTTCAAATAATTTACAACACAATTTAGACTTTCGCAGATTTAAAAAAAAAAGCTTTTTGAGAATTGTACAGTGTTTAAAAACAGTAACAAAAATTGTTGTGGTTGCTAAGAACATTGAAAATGATTTTTTATTTTGACAAATAAATTTTAAGTGAGTATTTGAAAACATTTTAAAAATTAAAAAAAAAGCATCAGGAAGATTTTAAGAAAATTTTTTTATTTTACAGTTTTTTAAATTTTAGGAAAAAATATAATTAACAAAATGTATCAGTTTTTAACCCAAAAGTTTACTTTTTAACAAATTAAATTAATTTTCTATCAAATAATTGGTATTTTAACTAATACAATGTACTGGATAAAGTTTCAACCAAAAATTGAATAGTTCAATTTCCAGATAAAAACGATTAATTTTTAATCAATCCTAGAATAGTTACGTTTTCAGATAACAAAATAATTTTTAACCGAAAAAATAAACTTTCAACAAAGTTGTTAAATTCTCAACTAATAACATGAATTTTCGACCAAGAAAATTAATGATCTACAAAAAAAGTCGAATTTCAAACA
>NC_046662.1:128984723-129009468 GCF_010883055.1 Belonocnema kinseyi
TATACGCGTATATTAATAATGATAATATTATAATAGTCTTATTTATATCTTGATCTGCATTTGAAAGAAATTAAAGAAATTGGCGATTTTGGAATTCATCTCGCTTGGTTGACAATTTTAAGATTTTTGTTTTCAAGTTTGTTGTTTTTTATCAGAAAATTAATTTTCTTGGTTAAAAATTCTTCTTTTAATTGAAAATGAAACTTTTTTTAAATCTGTTGTTTTTGGGTTGAAAATTGAACTATTTAATTTGTCTTTTTAATGCTTGAAAATTAATCTTCTTAGAAAATTCATTTTTTGCGTTACAAATGTAAGTTGTTTTTAAAAAATATTTGGTAAATTTTCGGAAATATTTTTTTTTTAATCACTCAGAATCTTCGTAAATTTCTAAATGTCTGAAACGGAAGCGAACTTTTCTTAAAATTTTAAAAAATATTAAAAAATTAAAAAACTTGTCTTAAAATATTCCGATTTTTTTCGCGGAATATATAGAAATGTTTAAAAAAATTTTCATACCTTTTTAAATTTTTCCAAAATTATTATAAGAAAAATCCTTTCAAATTCTGATATTAATCTTAAGAATATTCTTCCATTATCTTGTAACCGTTCAAAGTTTTTAAAAAGTTTCTAAACATGTAATTCAAAATCTTTCAAAACCGATTCTTTAAAATAATTTGTGTAAAGTTTTTTTTAAAGTGAAATTGGAAAAATGTATTGAAGTACAGTTCAGCCGAAAGGATAATTATAAATTTTTGTGTTACGAAAGGTATGAATGTCGATTTAGAAAACAAATTGGACATAACGTAAGTTAATTCTTTCTTTTACACAAAACCTGGAAGACTTGGCAGGGTTATTGCATTTTTTTAAATTCTGTGGAAAAAGTGGAAAAATCATGTAATCTTGCAAATATTGACAGGGTTTTTTTAATTGAAAGATTAACTTCAAAGACTATTAATCAAAGTCTTATTAATTATTTTAGTAAGCCATGGCAATAAATGGTGGAAATTTAAAATCCTTATTGAAAATGTGTGTTTTTTGTTTGTTTAAAATTCAATTACATATTTCTTAAAATAGCTGTTTTTTGGTAGAAAATAAAGTTTGTATAAAAATTCCTTTTTTGTATTGAAAATTCAAATATTTGGTTGAAAATTAATTTTTTTATTAAAAATTTTTGATTGAAAATTGAAGTATTTACCAAGAAAGTTTTTTGGTTCAAACTATAACTATTCTATTTTTTTATTGGTTTAAGATTAATCTTCTTAGTTGAGTATACTTTTTTATAGAATATTTAACTATTTCTTGAAAATTCGTCGTTTTATAAATATTTTATAAATATTAGGAAATCTTTTAAGCTTCTAAAATATTTTTAATCACTTTAAAACTTTTAAATTCTTCAACACCCAAATTTTTCTTACAATTTTTAAGTCCTAAAAAATTTTTAATTTGCCGAAGATATTATGGATTCTTTCTCGGCATTTTTAATAATCTTTCAAAATTGTCTCTGACAATATATTTTTTAAAACAAGAAATCGTTTCAAATTTTTTGTATGAATATGATTTAAGTGGATGTTTTCAGTTTGTTATTTGCTGAGATGCCGACAAATGTTGAGCGAAATATAGATTTATTAAGATTTCGAAAGAAAAAGCTTTTTAAGAATTTTGACAGATTTGAAGATGATAAAAAAGTTTTCTTAAGTTTCCTAACTAAATTTAACATTTTTCTTATTTTTAAAGTTCATTTAAAGAGAACACTTAAAAAGATTCTAAGATTTTTAAAGAAAATTATCAAAATTATCAAAATTTAGTTTTGAGAAAATATTCTACGACTTTTTCAAAACATTTCAAAAAATTGCCAAAAAATATTCTGTAAAATTTTAATACTGATAAGATTTTTAAAAAATAACAGAAAATTTAGATTTCTGAAGATTTTTAAATGATGTTTTGGATTATATTTCAGAATTTGGAAAGGTTTTAAGAAATTAAAAATTTTTGGCCTAACATTTCGGGGAAAGTTTTAATTTATTTTTTATTTAAAAAACCAAATTTTTAAACGAAAATTTTAAAATATTTTGAATCTTTTTAAAACATTAAAAAACTGCGTTGACTCAAGAATCCGGTAAACAAAAGTATCAACACTCAGAAATTTCGAGAAAGTAAATATGATTTATCGGGTGTGTGCTTGGACTGGTGTCATTTTTAGATGACGGTTGCCGACAGTAGAACCATGCGGTGGTTGTTTAATCTTTTTATTTAAAATTTTATATACAATTTTTCCTAAATTCATATAATTTGATATAATATTTAATTTCATGTAATATTTCATATTTTACAGACTATTGAAAATTCTTGAATTAGGAAAGTCCGGAACGATAAGATTCCTGATAGTTTCTAAGGTTATTGAATTTAAAATTTCACAAATATAAAACATTAGTAAAATTATGTAAGTATTAAAAAAACTAATTTTAATTTTTTTTTTAAATTCGAATGGAAAATTTTTTAATTCGTTGTTTTTTGTTAGACAATAAAGCTTGTATGGAAATTCCTTTCTTTACTGAAAATTCAAATATTTGGTTAAAAATTAATTTTGTTATTCAAAATTTTGGATCATACTTGAGAATTCTTTTTTTATACAATATTCATTCTTCAACGCCCAAATTTTTGTTAAAATTTCTAAGTCTTAAAAAATTAAAAAATTGCTGAATATATTTTGGATTTTTTCCCAGCATTTTTAGAAATCTTTTTAAAATTTCTCTAACAATTTATTTGTCAAAACAAAAAATCCTTCTAAATTTTCATATGAATCTGAAGAATATTCTTTCATTACCTTTCAAAATTGTCAAAAAGATGTTAAATTTGTTCGAAAACCTGACTGATTGCATTCTGCATGAATATGATTTGAGTGGATGCTTTCAGTTTGTTATTTTCTGTGAGGCCGACAAATGTTGAACGAAATATAGATTTTTCTAAATTTCGACAGTAAATGCTTGTGAAGAATTTTCAAAGATTTGAAGTAGATAAAAAAGTTTTCTCAAAGCTTTTTCGAAAATGTACAATTTTTTCTTTGTAAAGTTAAATAATTTTAATATTGAGAAGATTTTTAAGAGATAAAAGAAAATTTAGATTATTAAATATTTTGAAATAAAATTTTACATTCTTTTTCAGAATTTCTAAAGTTTTTAAGAAATTAAACATTTTTTGGTTAAGATTCCAGGGAAAAGTTTTAATTTTTTTTAATTAAAAAAAAAAATTTTTTAAAGAAAATTTCAAAATATTTTGCAAATCTGTAAAACATATAAGAAATGCGTCGACTCAAGGATCCGGTAAAACAAAACTATCAACACTTAAAAATTTCCGAAAAAATAAATACTACATACCACCCAGTTGACGGTCGTGAGACGTGGCCATAGGTGTGGTTTATCGCGTATATTCTCGGAGCTGTTGTCATTTTTGGATGACGGTTGTTGACAGTAGGACCATGTAGTGATTGTTTGACCTAATTTATAATTTTTATATACAATATTTCCTATATTCATGTAATTCGATATAATATTTTATATATTTCAGACAATTTAAAAATATTAAATTAGAAAAGTCCGCAAGAATAAAATTCGTGATAGTTTCTAAAACTATTGTATGTATTTAATCTCTCCCTTTTACGGGTTTGAGGGCCTCCGCTCCCTGTACATATATTTACAATTTTATCCTCAGTCTAACTTAACTACTACTTATATTCTACTCTTTCGCATTACGTAGGATTAACAATAGTAACAGTAGCGATATTAATTCCTGAAATGAGCGAGCTTCCAAGGCTTCCGTTTCCTCTTACCATAAAAAATGCATTTTCCACAATATTGAAAACAATTTTCGTTTTTTACTGTCCCTTTTCAGGATCACCCGTTTGGCTCTGCCTTACTCCCTTGCTTTCCCTTACTTCTTCCAATTTCTTCATCCACATCACTCCCTGTCCACTACCATCGAAGATCCATCTTACACACTCATCCACACTCAACTGCCCCTCTTCCTCTCCTGTACATCTCTCTAATACATGTGCCCATGACTCCATTTCGTATCCACATACTCTGCATAAATTCTCCTCTTCATTCATCCAATATCTGCATGCTTTCACTCCTTCTCCCATTCTGAACCGTACAACCCTTGTTTAACCAATACCTCTAACTCTATCTCCTGCCACTCCACAACTCCTTCTCGAATATTACACACCCTTCTCATTTTTCTCCTTTCTTCCTCCCATTTTGAATTTCCCACATTACCTCTCGCTTCATTGTTCCGAATTTCGCCGAGACATGATTGTGCAATTTTACTTCCCTCTCCCCTTTTTAGCTTCTCTTCAAACCTTCATGCTCTCTTAATTTGTCTAGTAACCATATTTTCCCTTCCTAACTCTTCTTTTAACATATATCCTGAGAAACTCCAACTAACCCCCATTACCCACCTCAGGAATCGCTCATGCATGCTCTCTACTTTCCTATGTTCCTTCCATCCCCAGATCTCCACACCATACCACAATACCGCCCACACCAACGCATCAAACAACCAGACCCTCATTCTCCAATCGTTCTTGAACCTTCTCTTTCCTATACCCCATACTTGGCCCATTACTTTACTCGCACATTAAATTCTTTTCCTCATCTGCAGCTCTTTTCCCCCTTCTGCCTCAAACCAAAAACCTAGGTAACAGAAGTCCTCCACAATTCCCACTTTTTGTTCGTTCATCTTCCAAACGGAATTTATTTTGCTCTTTCTATTTCTGAAACACATCACCTTTGTCTTATCTACGTTCACCGTTAGCTCTTTTGTTCCCACATACTCTTCGAAGATTCTCATCATTAGGTTCATCCCCTTCTCTTAATCTGCTAATAGAACTACATCGTCCGCGTATGCTAGAGAGTATAGTTTGCTATTACCCAAAACCGTTCCTCCTTTCCCTTTCTCCTTTAGCTTTTCCTCTAAGTCTGCCAATAGGATCCTAAATAGTAACGGACTCAAAGGGCACCCTTGCCTTAGGCCTCGGCTTGTCCAGAAAACCTGCCCTTTTTTCTTTCCTATTTTCACCCTAATCCTGGTTTCAGTAAAAATTTTCTTTATCCTCTCCACTAACTTTTCCTCTACACCCCTCTCTTTCATTGCCTGCCATAGTACTTTTCTATTCACTGAGTCAAACGCTGCTTTGAAATCTCCGAACAAAGCGACTAGTCTCCCTTTCTTTCTCCCAAATTTCTTTTGACTAAATAGTTAAGTACGTAGATGTTGTCTATAGTTCCCATTCCTTTTCTAAATCCCGTCTGATTATGTGGGATACTTTCTTTTTGTTCTACCTGACTCTCCAACCTGTTTCTTAAGATTTCTGCATATATTTTATAGCCGACTGACATGAGAGTGATCCCTCTGTATTCCTCTACCTTCTTTCCTTCCCTTTTCTTGACAAGCGGTACCACCAGTCCCGTCGTCCACTCATCCGGCCAACCTTCCCCTTTCCATACCTTGTTGCAGATCTTCCACATTCCATCCCTAATCCCTTCTCCCCCAAACTTCATCGCTTCGTTCTCCATCCCATCTTCTCGCGTCACCTTGTTTCTTTTTAACCTATTTATTGCCTCATCCACTTCTTCTCTTGTTATCTCGTTCCCTTCCTCCATTTCTCCTTGGACTATCCTACACTTTTCCCCTTTGATCTTATTTTTCTCTCTCCCTAATAGACCCTTAAAATAATTCGTCCATTCCTCCATTTGTATTTCTTCATAAACGCCCTTCCTTTCCTCTCTATCCCTATTTATCACATCCCACACCCTTCCTTCTTTGATCGCCTTTTCTACCTCTGCTTTATATTCTTCCTTTCCCCTCTGTCTTTTTATTTTCAGCATATTCTCATGTTCTTTTTTCCTCCTGTTATATTCCTCCTTCTCTATTTCGCCTCTTCTCCATTTGCTCACACACTCTTTTATTCTCTCTTTGCTCTCCCAGCATTCCTCGTCCCACCAGCCTCTCTTTCCACCTACTCTTTCTTTATTAGTACCCAGCTCATCCTTCACCTTTTCAATGGACCCTTTCAACCTTTCAATTAACGAGTCTATTCCCTCCTCTTTTTCATACCTAACCTTCTCCTTTCCCATCTTTTGCTCAAACTCTTTTAATTTATCTACCCCCCCCCCCCCCCCGATTCCCATTTTCGTGTTTCGTTCGTATCCTTTTTCCTTTCTCCCTTTGCCGCGTTTACTGACGCCTCTTTTTAGTGCATCTATGACCGGGAAGTGCTCCGACCCTATCTCATTCCCTACCTACATACTCCCTATCCTATGCCACATTCTTTCTTCAGCCAAGATGTAGTCCATTACTGTTGCTGCCTTTCCTATGAATGTGATCTCCCCTTCCTCATCTCCTTTCATATTGCCATTGCATATAAACCATCCTGTTTCTCCTATCATGTCTAGTAACTTCCTCCCCTCCCTGTCCGTCTCTCTATGTTTGAAGTTCCTTATAAATGCCTCCTTTTCTTCATCCCATAACCCTCCCCCTTGTTCGCCAGTCCATGCATTTGAGTCCCCTCCTATTAAAACCAATTCTTCCTTCTTTTCCTCCATCCACCTCCTTATTACTCTCCAGCCTTCCTCTTCCCCTCTTCTTCTTTATAAACACACCACTGCTATTTCTACTTTTCCGATTATAATTTTTCTTATCATGGTTCCATCCTTTTCCTCCATGTTCCCATCTTTTCTCCCTTTTACTGCTAATTCTTTTTTCACCCCTGAAACCATGCCACCCATCCCTTTCTCTTTAACGTGTTATTTTCTTGCTTCTTGCATTATCCACACATAACCTTTCGGTAACAGCTTTTTTATTCCCTTCCAGTCTTTCTTATCTACCCAAGTTTCACTCATCATAATCACATCCCACTTTTCTAACTCCTCCCAAAATCCTTTATTCTTGTTTTTCAAACCTGACACATTCCAGAAAGCTTTCGGATACATACCCGAAGTGCTGTTCTCTGTGTTTACAAAAATTATGAATTTAAACAAAAAAATAACACACACTACCTGCCACTCAATTGCCAGTGCTTACAGAAATATTAGAGACGGCTGGATTATAAAAATTTAAAAGAAATAAGTAAAAGTGAATAATAGAAAATTTAATAATTTAATATTTCAACATCAGAAACTGCAAATAAATTTAAAATTAAGTTTACTTAAGAGCTTCGAAACAGCTATTTTATACAACACCTACTCGAAAGCTACGAACAACAATAATTGGACTCGGGTAAGTTAAAGGGTTTGAAATTATAAACTCTTTGAATAAAGGGAATACATTAAAAATAATTTTTATTGAACCATTTTGATTTGCCTAACAGACTCCCGCATTTGCCTATGCTTCCGCATTGCTAAATTCACACTACTCCAGCACAACCCGACCGGGAAAAACCACCTTGTGGAAAAATAACCTCCGGGAGGAGTCTTACATGTACGGGTATTTATATTAAACTTTGCAGAAAGTGGACCTATAACGCGCGGTAGCTTCATTTTACAGGAGGACCATGAAAACACAGCTAAAGAACAAGGAAAAAAAAGAAATAAATTCGCCTACACAACCACTTGCTTATTACAGTTTCCTTTCTCCCTTCTCATATTACAGTCTTCTCATATTACAATAAAAATAATTATTATTATTATAACAGACAAACACATTTAAATATGAAGACTTATTCTAAAATTAAGCGTGAGAAGACTTAAAACTGATAAAAAGTCGCAGACACGCTCTAACACAATCTTAAATCCTACGTAGATTATCAATTATCAATTTTCGAATTTGAAACACATACATAAAGTCCTACCTTTCCAAAAATGCCTGACTCCGCACTGTCTATTCACAACATGCAAAGCTTATTGGAAAACCTACCATTAGATTAAGGAAAGAATCAAACCTAATTCTTCAATATAACTAAATTACATTAAATTCAAAAGATGGTTCAAATGTACCTGAAAACAATCCCAGAACCGCAATATGACAGAAACATTCACTTTCTGAAGCTGCTCTCTTCTTTGTCATTTCTTTATTAATCTGAAATGCAGGAGACGTATAAAATCACATTGATTGATCAATTAAATACTGAATATTATTTTAAATACATCTTAATTAGATTTAAACGACGATTAATTAAATAATACCCCCTAATATTGCCGGAACATAAAACTTTTTATTGAAAAGTTGCTCCGCGCCCTCCTCCGTCTTTTAAATTCCTTGTACTGAAATTAATTGCATTTTCCTTTACCGACATCCTTCTTGTCACTGAAAATAAAATAACTTATATTTTGATATATATATCAGTATCTTGAACAGTACTTGGATTAACATTTCAATTACATTCGAAAGACGGTTGAATAGTACCTACAGTAGTATATGAAAATAATATTAAACTACCTTGATTCGATTTGGAAAATAAAAAAAATCTTAGGTATTTTAAGGACCCGTCTTTAAAGGTTTAAAACTTTAAAAAGAATTAACAATAATTTAAAAATTGATTCGATTAAGAATTGGGAATAATTTAAGTTGTTAAAAATGAAATTCTAGATAATATTACAAAACATTTAAAAAATTACCAAACATGAATGTCAAATATTTTAAGGACAATTTTTAAAACTTTTCAAAATTAAAAAAAAATAAGAAAAATGTTACTCATTTTTCGAAAAAAAAAATATATATTTTCGGAAAAACTCATTTTAAAATAAACAGATAATCACATGGGTTAATAGTTTGGAAAAAATTGAAGAGTAATAACATTAAAAAATTTTATCGATAAAAAATTGTAAATAATGATATTTGAAAACATTATTTCCTACAGAATATTTCAAAAGATTAAAACATTGGTAAAAGACAATTTAAAAATATTTCAAGGACACTTCTTTAAAGTTTTTAGAGGAAAAGAAATATAGGCAAAATTTTAATCATTGTAAATGATAATCGGATGGTTTAAAAGTTTTAAAAAGTTTAAATTATAATTTAAAAATTGAATGGATTAAATATATAAAATAATTTATATTTGGATACATTAATTTTTAAAGAATATAACAAAACATTTTAAAACTTGCAAAACATGAATTTGAAATATTTCAAGGATACTTTGTAAAACTTTTCAAAATAAAAAAAATATTTAAAATTCGACTCATTTTAAAATATAATTTAAAGTCTTAAAACTTTTAAAGAAAATTAAAAATAATTAAAAAATTGCATGTTTTGGAAATATTAAAATAAATTTGTATTTAGACAAATTAGTTCTTAGAGAATATTATAAAAGATTTAAAAATTGTTTTTAAAAAACTTAAATATTATACGGACATTTTTTAATTTTTTAAAATTTAATAACAAAATTTAAGAAAAATTTGACTCATTTTCAAAGATAATCAGATGGTTTAAGGGGGTCACCCCATGTGACAGCCCGTTTTTTTCTTACCTTTTTTGGGGATTTTTTTTACGTCGGCCAATTTGAAAAACGTTGTTTCGAGGAAAACGCGCTTGGAAGTTCTAGAACGCTTTAAACAATCAAGTAAACCTAGTCATTATCACAGCTGTAACTTTCCAATGACTTCGAATATTGAAATATCACTTCACCAGCATATTCCACACATGTGTGGAATTTTATTGGATTTAAAATTTTACAAAGAGTTTATATTTTGAAACATTAATTTTGATAAAATATGTATGAAGATTTAAAAAATTTTAGAAGAAAAAGTGGAAGTATTCTAAGAAAACTTCTTAAAAGTTTTCCAAATGTGAAAAAATGTTTAAAATCACTTTTAAAAACAAATAATTAAAAAATTTAACTAATAAAAAATTTTAATTTCAAAGATAAATACGTGGCTGATCAGTTTTGGAAATAAATAATAAAAAAATTTAACGGATAAAAAAATGTTAATTTGAAAGATAAATTCATGGCTGTTCAGTTTTGAAAATAAATAATTAAAAAATTTAACGCATTAAAAATTTCAAATCTTTTTTTATGTGGAAACATTAATTGTTGGAGAATATTTAAAAAGTAAAAGAAATATAGGTACAACTTTACTCATTGTAAATGATAAAAAAGTTCAAAGTTAAAACTTAAAAGTTTGGAAAAGATTTAATTATGATTTAAAAATTAAATGGATTAAATATATAAAACAATTTATAATTGGATACATTATTTTTTAAAGAATATAACAAAACATTTCAAAAGTTGCAAAACCTAAATCTGAAATATTCTAAGGACACTTTTTAAAATTTTTCAAAATTTATTCTTGGAGAATATTTTAAAAGATTCAAAAAAATGTTTAATGAAAAATCTAAAATATTTTATTAAGGAAACTTTGTCAAACTTTTAACAATTTTAAAAAATAAGAAAATTTCGAGTCATTTTAAAATATAATAATTATAAAATTAAGTAAGTTTCAACATTTTAAATAATTCTATATTTAAAAAAATGCAAAATATTTCAAGAAACCAATTTTAAAAATTAATCAAAAGGTGTAAAAGGTTTGATATGATTTTATAATTATTAAAAAAATGAATAGCCTAAGCATTTAAAATAACTTATATTTGGAAAGATTATTTCAAAAGATTTTCAAAATTAAAAAACAATCTTAAGTATTTTAAGGACCCATCTTTACAGTTTTCAAAATACAAACAAAATGTAGGAAAAATTGGAATCATTTTTAATTTGAATCAGATGGTTTAAAAGTTTAGAAAGAATTAACAATAACTTAGAAATTGAATTGATTAAGAATTGTAAATAATGTAATTGAATGAATTAAAAATTTAAAATAATACACATTTGGAAAAATTAATTCTTAAAGAATATTTTAAAAGATTGAAAATTTTTTAATCGACATATCTGAAATATTCTAAACAAGCTTCTTTAAAGTTTTAAGAATTTAAGAAAAATATATAGGAAAAATTCGACTCATTTTAAAATACAATCATATGTTTTAAAAGTTTTAAAAATAAATTACGAATTGAATGGTTTGCAAATTTGAAAGAAATGTATTAAAAATTTGACACATTTTAAAAGATAAATACATGGGTAATCAGTTTTGAAAATAAATAATTTAAAAAATTTACGGATGAAAAATTTCAAATGTTTTTTATGTAGAAAGATTAGTTGTTGGAGATAATTTCAAAATATTTGGAAAATTTTTAAAGAAAAATCTGAAGTATTCAAAGGAAACTTCTTAAAAGTTTTTAAAATGTGAAGAAAATGTTAAAAATTGCTTCTAAAAATAAATAATTAAAAGATTCAACGGATAAAAAATGTGAATTTCAAATGGCTAATCAGTTTTAAAAATACATATTTTAAAAATTCAACGCATTAATAACGTAAAATGTTTTTTATGCCGAAACATTAATTAAGGGAAAATATTTCAAAAGATTTCAACAATTTAAAAAAAAAATATTTTTTCAGGAAACTCATTTTAAAATAAAAAGATGATCAGATGGGTTAATAGTTTTGAAGAAATTAAAGAATATTAAAATTTAAAAATCGAACCGATAAAAAATGGTAAATAATGATATTTGGAAACATTATTTTCAAGAGGATGGTTTGTAAATTTAACAATGATTTTGTATTGAGAAAAATTAGTTCTTAGAGAATATTATGAAAGATTAACAAATTGTTTTAAAAAAACTTAAATATTTTAAGGACAATTAAAAAATTTTCAAAGTTTAATAACAAAATTTAGAAAAATTTGACTTATTTTCAAATATAATCAGATGGTTTAAAAGTTTTTGAATCAATTTAGAATAATTTAAAATTTGATTGGATGTACAATTTTAGAAATGATTTTATATTTTGAGAAATTAGTTCTTGTAAAATATGTCTAAAGATTTGATTTGATTTAAACAAATGCCACTTTTATTGATGTTGATGACACCTACCTGAATTTGTAATCCAGACTTCGCATCTTGGGTCTTGTTCTGCTGGAAAGTGGAACAATTTTATTTCTGCACTTTTTCTCGCGAAACTTAATAATTAATGTGATTATCGCACAAATATCTTCTGACGACTGTGGGTCAAGCAAAAAATGCTTTATAGTCTGTCAGAAGAACTGCTCGCAAAAATCACACGGTATTTAAAGAGCTTAACCCTAGACGGATCCTATACATTTTTTTGTCCTCACCGGCTCCTATTGGTGACAAATGTCCCCCATTTGGTTTCCTTGTGCACAATCTTTTCCTTTCATCTGAATCAGATGTTAATATACACCATTTTCTTCGCTTTTTAATGCCGAAGAGAATGTTGTATATAATATCAATGAATTTATAATGTTGAAAAAAAAAGTTTAAACAAATAAAAATCGCAAAAAATCGTGTTTTTGACATTTTTTGGAAAAAATCATGTCGTTGCTTTTACAATAAACTAATTAAAAATTTCTTAACTCCAGTATGAAGAGAACAAATTGCACCCTAAGGTGATGTAGGTTATAATTAGGTTCCTTCCAAAAAGTATATTTATTTGAACATTCGAAATTAGAAAATTTAAGAAAATGAGAAATATCATAAGTGCGGACAGAATGCTTATTATTATAAATAATTTGAATATATAATAGGTCAATTTCTTTGTTTTATGATGCCCAATAAGATGGTTTTATTTAAATAAAGATAAAAAAATGAAGAAAAAGTTTTTTTCAATGAAAAAGCCGTAAGTAAGTTTGAAAGATAGGAAAAATTCATCAGAATTAAAAAAAGAAGCCTTTTCTAAAAAACTATTTTTATTTTCAAACTAATTCTCGAAATAAAATTGAATTGAAAAACAATTAATTAAAATAAATTTTGCATCAAATAAGCTCAATATACTTCGGTGCAAATGTTGCACAAGACCGCTCTATGTTCCTCACACACAGGTGGGTTGCAACTTCTCTCTCTTTCCTGCGACACTGTAGTCACAGCATCGGCGCTTTTTAGTTCGTATATTCTCGAAATCTTTGCTAAAAAGAAACAATCATTCATTTGTTATTTATTAATTGATTTATTATTGGAATTTATGAGCACTGTATGAATAAAATTAAAGAAAACAACTTTACATTGATATGTATCACATTTTTAGTAATTTTTACATATAATTTTCACTTAAATTACAAAAAATCAATTCGAAACATTAAAATACCATGATATACTGTAAATATACTTCAAATGCGTTTATTTACATGAAAATATGAAATTAACTTAACGTGACGAAACTCGAACGTAACGGATCCTCTGGGAGACAAATGTGCACCAAGCGCTTAGCATTTGCTTTTTACTTGCCAGGCAGCGAACAACCGGCAACATCAACCACTTCACTGCACTCTGGATCGAACTGAATTAATGTTAGGGTCTGCACCAAAAAATCAGAGATATTTGCTCAGGAGAATTAATTTAATTTCGCGTGGGGCACATTTGTCACCCGCAAGATCCATGTAGGATTAATTTAAATTACGCTTTAAGGTCCGAAATTGCCAGAGAATATCTCAACTACAAATTTAAAGACCGCCTTGCCTTGACAACGAGAGAAGTCAAAGTGTGATTTTGTTTTGAGTTCGGCCAATTTGTTGAAATGATATTGGTAGGGCGGAGGAGAATCTTCGATTTTTGCAGAATCTGAGCACCTCTAGTTCGCAGAACCGGCAGAGAGTTTCCGAGAAATCTATTTCCCCGCAATACAAATGCAATATAAATAGATAAGTAGCTATTTAAAACTACTTTCTTGAACACTTATTATATAATCTAATTAAATTGTATTTAGTTAAACTTGAAATAAATAAATTAATTAAAATAAATTAAATAAAACAGTATCTAATTTTCTTTTAACTTTTAATACTTTTCACATTTCCTAATTTAGTAGATGTACTAATTACTGAGTTATTATCTTCAGCTTATAAAAATAGAAAAAAAAAACTTTAAAAAAATCTGGGCTATTAATTTTAGCTTCAGTTTAGAGTTAAAAATGACGTTTTTTTGCAATTACAATCATTTTTAATACAAAATACAAATTTGGAATAACTATTTGCTTGTTACAGAGATAAAACCACATTCCAAGATTTGACAAGAAGGAATCACGGCTTATTAGTTTCTTTTTAAAGTTATATAAATATAATTTTCGTAAGATTCCGGAGAAATTTTCAAAAAACAATTTTGAAGATTTCACATATGCCGAAAAAATGCAGAAAATTTTTATGCTTTTTTTTTATTTTGCAGGATACACAAAATATTAGGAAAAATTAGTTAGCTTAAAGGATATTAAAGAGTTTTAGAACATTTGAAGAAATAATTTTTAAAATAAATTTTAGAAAAACTATTCTTGTTTTTAAATATTGTTAATGTCTTCAAAAATTCTGAAATTTCCAAATAATTTTAATCATAAAAAAATTACATTTCTACAATGACCTTCAAAACTTAGAGATTTTTAGAAACTTTCAGAGGAATCTTAACAACAAAATTTCATCCTTTCAAAATTCTTAAATAGCTTCTAACATTTTTTTTGAAATGCTCAAAATTTTATAAAATTGCTTCAAAGTTTGAAAGAGGTTACAAATTTTTTCTGCGATAGTAAAATTTCAAGAACAAGTTATTTCCTATAATATTCACTCAAAAAAATGTCTAGTTAAATCAACCAGAATTCTGGTTAAATATCGCCTTACTATTTTTCTGGTTAATTAAGTAGAATTCTGGTTACTTTAACCAGAAAAAATAGTAAGGGCATATTTAACCAGAATTCTGGTTGATTTAGCTAGACATTTTTTGACTGTTAGAAAACTCATTTGCAATTAAAATTTTCTTTTAATCAATAATGTTTAGAAACAGTTGGAAAACATTTGATCGTGAAATAAAATTACTTAATTAAAAATTTTCATTTACAAAATTGCTGTTGCGGTAAACTCGTAATATTTATTAATAGACTTTATTACAGACGGTTAACTTAAGCAGTTTTTTTTAGTGACTAGCAAAATTCTTAGAAATTGAAAAAATCAACTGCAAGATTAAAAAACGAACATACATATCTTATTTTCTTTATATGTAACTTTGTCTATTAAATTTAATGCATTATTTTTAACGCAAACAATGAAAAATTCCTTGAAACATTTTTAAATACTCTCAAATATTGAAATTCCTTCAAAATATTTTGACACACCTTAAACTTTTTTTCAAAGATTTTAAAATTACTTTTGAATTGTTTTGAATAACCATTCTAAAACTTTTTTAATTCTTTAAAATTTCTTAAGGGCTCGTGATACTTACAGTTTCCGCGGCTTTTTCCCACAAAAATGAAAATTGTTAAAAACGGAATTCGGAGATGCTATAAGATATCATAACGGACGTCCCCAGACTTTTTTTGAGGAATAATAACAAAAAAAATTGATTGTGCTAAATACAAATTTTATGCATATTCACTAATTTGAGGTTACGTCGTTTTTCATCTCTGCCTTTCCAATAACCTGAAAATTATTTATGAAATAAACTTTGTTGATTACCTGCAAACAAGGTTAGTTCCGGGAGATTAGTTACTATGCTTATTTGTAATTCCAAAGGTTTCGGCCAAAAATAGTGTGTAGTTGGAAGTAACGCTCGAGTGAATTGTAACACACATAACCTCCAAATATACACGCACGTTGTTAAAAATATCAAAAAATTTTTGATAAAAAAACACAAAAAAGTGTGTGGGGACGGCCGTTAGCATGTTCGCTATCATTTCCTAGATTTTGAAGGCAAAATATTTCTTATCCTAGGAAAAAAATCGGGGGAATCTAACACTGAAAAAATCGATACTATTTCCTAAGCGCTATACAAATTAATCACATTTTGCTAAATCAAAATTTTTTAATTAAGCTACAAAAAAAAGTATGAGGGGACGTCCGTTAGCATGTTCGCTATCATTTCCCAAATTTTTAAGACAAAATATTTATTATTCTAGAAAAAAAGCCGAGGGATTCTGAAACTGGTGAAATCAACAATTTTCTAAGTATCACATGCGCTTAAAATAATAAAAATAAGTTGAAAATTCCTTGAAGTCTTTTAAAACATCCTGAAATATTTAAAATCTTTTGAAATCTTTGAAATTTTGTAAAGCTCTTGAAAATATATTGAAAATTTAAAAATAACATGAAATGTATCTAATCCTTGAAAATCTCCTATTAAATTACTGTAATCAATTGAAAATTCCTTGGAATCTTTTAAAATTCACTCAGGTTTGTCAAATCCTTTAAAATCTTTTGAAATACCTAGCATTTTTTAAAAAGATTTCTAAAGTACCTTTGAATTTTTTAAAATAACCCTTCTAAAATCTTTCGAAATCTCTCGAAATTTTGTAAAGCTTCAGATCGGCATCAAAGATATCTTTGTGGTAACTAATTGAGCAGAAGCCATGGACATAGGAAACAAGGGACTAGGCATGCCATTGCGGGGGTGATGCAATGTTGGGGGAGGTCCGCCACCTTTTGATTTCCCTCGACAAATATGGCAGCGCCCACATGTTTATATTTTCATGCAGTTTGTCGGCAAAAATGCTCGTGCGCATAATCAAATGGCACATCGTAAGATGGCGCCTCTCCCCACTCATGGAATTCTCCCCTCTCCCGTGGATTCAACCCCGCTCGCTAAGTTAGGATGGCATGCCTAGTCCCGTATTTCCTATGCCCATGGCAGAAACCAATCTCTGGCAGAAACTTAATTGGTCAATCATTTCAGAAATTGCTAACTTTCGTCATTTACCGATGCGCAACTTGCGCCTTCAAAGTAACAGTCCGGTAATCCGCCAAGAGGGCACAGTTATCAGCGCATGTTTTTCACATTCTCTTATTCCATTATCTCGGCTATCTCCCACCCACGAAGGAGTAATAAGGAGACCCAACTGTCAGTGGGAAGCCATCTGAAACTGGCAATAGAAACATTACCGTAAGTGATACGCACATTACAGGAAGATCTTAGATTTGAGTGCGCAGGTGCGCAGTTGTCCTCTTCCTATACATGGAAAAGTGTGCGAGTGAGAAAGTTTGTCAAATTGACGTAAGTTAGAGGTTGTGTTCTTTTGTTGATCATCATACGAAAGATACACAAAATAAATATATAAATAGTATTTTCGGTACTTGTTTGAAAAATGTGTGAACAGATTTTGAGAAGCAAACGTATAGGTAAGTACCTTTTAAATTTGTCATATGATAAATAGGCTAAAGATTCTCAAGGCTGTGAGAAGCTCTGAGAAATTCTCCGCAGGCACAAATTAAATGACAGGTAAAATAATAAAATATATTAGACGTTTATTGTACTTAGAGTGAAGGCTTTAAAAAAACGAAGTGTATTTGCCTTCTTCGGCGTGTAACTTCGTCCACAACCTGGAACTTGACACCTCATGGCTTAGAACACATTTATGACACTTGCATCAAAACAAACAAACAAAACCTCTCAACTTACGTCAATTTGATAAACTTTCTCACTCGCACACTTTTCCATGTATAGGAAGAGTACAACTGCGCATCTGCGCACTCAAATCTAAGATCTTCCTGTAATGTGCGTATCACTTACGGTAATGTTTCTATTGCCAAGTGGGGGAACGGAGTTAGGTCTCCTTATTATTCCTTCGTGCTCCCACCTCATCTCTGCTACTACCATGGACCTAGGACACAAGGGACTAGGCACAAAGATATCATAAACGTAGATGCGGTGCGAGCTTAGTTACCCGCCATAAATATAGACGACTCGTCCGGCGATAAAAGTCACTTCCCTTCTACCCACCGCTCCCGGTAGAAAGCACCCATCTATATAGTTAGCCAAGAGCCACTTGGAGGCCTGTAAGCAACTCTCGGCACACCTTCGAGGCGCATTGATGGTAAACTTAGCTTGGACAAGAACCATTTAAATTAAAACTAAATTGCCAATTAATGCGTTTCTACATTTTATAACAAACGTAAAATATCCACGCTTTGTAAAACATGGTTATTTTAATAGATACCAGAGAGAAAATTAAATGTATAATTTATATTTTTGTTTTATATATTTTGTAATATTTCTAAAGTTATTTGATTATTTTCAAATATATGTTTGTTATTTGTCATCTTTTTCTTTTCTTTTATAAGTAACAATTTATTTACTTAACAATATTATATTTCTATTCAAACAGATAAAACTTTTAATTCAATATCGATACATAGTTCTTTAATATTATTGAGTGTGTATTTTTATGTTTGTATAGTTTGCAATTTCTACAGATATTTTAGTCTATTCGAATAATGAATTTCCCGCATGTATTTTAAAATTTCTTAATTATTACGTTCCGATCACTGAAAATGAGTTGAATGGCAGCGTAATAATAAGTTAAAAAATCTATAACTGCTAGTCAATGGAATATTTTGGAAATTTATATCTTGAAAATTTATGAACTTGTAATTATAACTTCAAGTTTTAAATCTTAATTAAAAAATTTATAAATAAAAATTACAAAATTTGTATGTTTTAAAATTGAAAATTCATTAATTTTCATGATATACATGTCAAACTTCATAAATTAGGAAGATTTATAATTCAGAATTCTTGAATTTTAATCTTCAAAATCATGACAATTTATATGAATTTTTATTTTATTTTGTTATTTAATAAATTAATTCAATTGTTATTTATTTTTTATTGATAGATCTGTTATATTGAAAAAGGCTCAAATGAGTTTTTAAAAATATGTGATATCTCTAACGAGATATCACGTGCCTTTATTTCGTTGGTTACAGAGTAAAGTCAAGATTAGAACTAAACTAGTGGCCCTGAAGCCCTCAAATATATAGGGCTGCTTATCTAATCGAAGGAGGAAGCTGTGACTATATTACACATCTTTCAAAATTTAAGAGTTTCTGATTGTAAATATTCTAAATTAAAGAGTTTTTAATTGCAGATCGTTCAAATTCAAGAATTTTCCATTGCAAATCCTCAAAATTGAATTATTCAAAAAAAATTCATATTATACCTTTAAAATATAAATCTTGAAAATTAAATAATTTGAAATTTCAAATCTTCAACATTTCAAATCACGGCAGTACTCAGAGTACAGATATTTTTTACATTCTCATCAAAAAAGGTATTACATTTGTGTAAAATTTTACGTCTGGACACGAAAAACAGGTTTTTACGAGTGTTTCTGCCTATATGTATGCATGTTTGTTTGCTGGCCTAAAGGCTTTAAAGCTAACTTTAGAAGAGGAAGTAGATGCAGAACTGAAGGATCCAAAGAACTGCAGATTTCCCGTAAATTTCGAATTATGAAAAATATGTAAAAAGTAATTAATGTGAATGATAAGCCCAATCGTTATGCCTGTTGTGTTTTAGTTAATATGTGCTGCTCTTTATAATTTATAATTTATTCTGCTCTTTATAAGCAAACCATTTTATAGGTTACAGATTATCTGCTCCATACAAAGTTGTTTGTCATAAACATCAGAGTGGAAGAGTCCTACGTATAGTAATAATACGTGTGGAACCACTTTTTAAAAAAGCGTCGTAACTCTATCTCCTGGTTGGCGTGGAAATGGGTTAATTTTCGTGTCATTGTTTAAACTTGTTGAAATGATTTGGCATCTTAAAAATTATTTCTTCTGAAATAAAATAATCCGTAAATCTTTTCAGAATTAGAAAATGATATGTAAAAGTGGACCAAAGTTTATTTTCTTTGCAACATTTGGCTTGTATCTTACTTTTTTTAGTTGTTTTGTACTATTTTATAATTTAAGTTTGTATCTTTGTGCCAAGAAGTTCGTTCTATAGTTTGTCAAAATTTTTTCCTGAATCAATATTTTAAAAAGAGCAGTACCTACTTTTAATTATTATTTTATAAACATAGATAAATCAAATTTCAATGTTTTCTATAAAAAATATAATCCATGAGTGACAGAATGAAATCAGAAACAATAATAATGTCAATTTATTTAAAAACAAATACTTTGAGCCGTTTCCTTTATCACGAAATCACAAACAAAGAATCAGATTTTATAATTGTGTTTCTTTTCACTTCTTTCTACTCCAAAATAGTTATTAGATGGAAGAAAATTGTTTCTTATACACAAAAAGTATTTAAAACCCAATTTTTAAACAACTTGAAAAAAAGTTCGGAGGTTTAAATTGTTCAATATATAATACAAACGCTATAAATAGAAAATTTTATTCTACTTTTTCATGTTTGACCTAAAACTATTCAATTTTAAAGACTATAAATTACTAATGTGAAAAATAAGTAAAATATTCTTAATAATTTTTATTTGGTCCAAGTTTGATTTTAACAGGTTTTTTTTTTAATTTCGATTCGGGATTTGTTTTAAATTGAAGAATTTTCTAAATTTAATGTTAAAAATTAAACTGTTTTAATTGGAAAGTCTTAGAAGTGAAACAAATGGAAACTCGCGATTAAAACTTTATAACCCATTTTTAATTAAAAATAACTTCAAAATAAATATATATATATACATAATGAAAGGCTTTTATTAGAATTTAAAATATTGTTTTAGTCTCAAATTTGAAAATGTCTAAAGAAAAAGAACAATTGCTTAATATTTAGAAATATTTCACTGTTCAATTCAAATTCCTAACTGGAAATCAAACATTAAAAATTAAACAAAAACCTAAACTTTTAACGTTATAATTTTCATTTTTCTCTTACAAAAAAAGTCATTTAGAAGTAAAATTCCTAAATTTTGATGTATCATAAATTTCAAACATCTATTATTCCTAGAAAAAACTCGAGTAAGTTGAAAATATAAAAGGTTTAAAAAATTATCTAAAACGAATCTGGAATATTTTAAGGAAATATTTATATTGTGTAAGATTAAGAACAAGATTTTTCAGGACTTATAAACGATTTTAAATTAAAATAATTTAACTTTTAATTTTATCATTTGTAACAAAAATGTAATCGTTTAATTTTTAATACTTCTGGCTTAGAATCGCTGAACACGATTTGCAGGTTATTTTTTATTATTTCTAATGGAGAAATTTGTAGCTGTAGAGTTCGAATTTTTTAATTTCGTTGACCATGAAAAATGTTTGCGAACCAGGAAAAAACCGAAATTTTTTTCTGCGATCAAAACGCGGCCACCTTTTTTCAACCGAAAATAATTGTATAACCTATAACTTGTAACGAAGATCGTTAAAATTTAAAGCATAAGCCAGCATTTTGAAAACATAAATTTTAACGTTAAAATTCAAGTTGTTGAATTAAAGACTTAAAAATAATTTTTTTACAGTTATTGTTTAAAATTAAGCAGCATATAATTATTGTTTCTTTTATGATAAAACTGAGAAATTTCTAATTGGAATCATATATTAACCTTGAAAAATTTGAAAATTGACTCCGAAATATTGAACGTTCTCCAGTGTTATATACAATGAATCTTTAATGTTTAAGTTTTTGTATTTGATGAGATAAGATAGATAAGAACTTGTGGTTAAAAAATTGTTTTATAATAAACTTTGTTTTAATAAATATAGTAAGAAAATCTACAAGATCAAGGAGTCGAAATTAAAATTTTTTAAATTTGGAATTTGCTGTATAATTCCAAATTATATGAAATTTTCCATTTTTTTGTACTTCTAGGGACGACTGAAAAATTCCGAAAAATATCATTACTGACACTGTGTAATTCCGGCATGATAAAATTAAAAAATTCAATTCCCGAATGAGACAATTTCTGAAGCGTTTATAATATTACCGAATTTAAAAATTCCCGAATAATAAGATTTCATAATCATAAAATAGCATAACTGGAATATACCTTAACTATACAATTGTAGAATTTAACGAATTTATTCTTAGTAAATTTGATTTATTTATTAAAAATACGATAAGAAGGTATTTTTATCGAAGAAATTTTCGTTCAATATTTAAAGTTTTAATAAATTATTGTTTGAATTTAAAATCAAAATAATTCTATAAAAATTGAATAAAAAAGTTGATGTGCGCCTCAAGGGAAAAAAAATTCTCCCTTAAATTTCTTCGAGCCTAATAAAATTTCCCAAGCAAACTTTGCAGGATTTAGATCAGCACTAATTTATCTCGAAGTTTTTTGTTTATTAAATTAACCATTCGATTTTTTGCAATTAAAAAAAGATATAAAAACTTTCAACAAAAATTTTATATCCAGAAATATGTAAATGTTTTCAATTGTGGTAATTTTGAATTTAAAGAATAATTTTTTAAACTTCAAACATTACAAAAGCTTTTCCTTTGTATAAATATTTGATTATTTTAATTTTAAAATATATGTTTATCAAAGGAAAATTTGTTAAGCACTAATTTATCTTAACGTTTCTTTTTTTTTAATTAATCCCATTTTTCCCAACATTTTTGTAAAATCGTCCACACAAAATTGTTTTAAGAGCTTCCAGATTTTTTCTAATATTCTCAATCTTTTGAAATGTTTTGAAACATTTTTAAACACTCACTTTGATTTATGAACTTTTTCGAAATAAAAAATCATTTCAAATCTACCCAGAAATTTTAATTTTTTTCCTAATATTTGAAAATTCTTGAGAAGCTCCAAATTTTGTCCTTTTCTTTGAAACATGCAGAAACCTCCAGCTTATTTAATTTGTTTCTAAATAAATGATTATTTAACTGTTTTGTAAGAATCAAAATGAAATACTTTTACCTTCGAAATACAAATAAAAAAATAAAACAATTATAATTATAACAATCAAAGTTTAAATCTGTCACTCTGAAATTGTGAAATTTATTTTTAAATTGTTTACTATTGAAAATTGTTTTTTTTTAATTTCCAAACTAAATAGATTAAAAATGGAATATTTTATACTGAAATAATACCTAAAAAAGATTTTGAAATTGAATAAAGGCGTTCATTTAAGAAGCCATTAATTCGAATGTTTGCACTTGTGTCACTACTAAGGCTTTCGAATTAACTTAGTTCAAATTTTAACATTAAAATATGTAAATTATATCATTTTGAACAGATCTAGAATCATCTTGTAAAATCAATCACTGTTAAATTTTTAATACTCGAACTGCAGTTCAATTTTCAAATTTACTTTCATTTCCCAATTTGTCCCGGCGGCGAGTCTAGCTTAATATTTAGAACAACTTTCATTTTTTTGAAATAGTAATTTTTCGGTTCTAACTTACGGGACAATCATTTTATTTTTACATTCTCATTATAAATGAAAAGATATTAGTTACTTGTGAAAAATGACTTTTTCGGATTTTATCAAATGTCGACGTTTTGAGGCCCCTTAAGTCAGAACAAGCTTTTACGTCGAGGTCTATTTGTCTGTCCGGCGTCGTCGTTGTTGTCTGTATACCGGATAACTTTCGAAAGCCTGGTCGGATTGGATTTTGCTTTGACAAAGTTTTTTCATTTTAAGAATTGTATGCAAAAATTGTACTATTTTTATTTGTATAAAAAATATTTTTCTTCAATTTAATTGTTGCAATAAAGTTGGTTTAAAGAGATTTTTGAAAAATCTTTCGGGGAATAAAATGAGTATTTATAGGTCGACAAAGGTTTGTTTTTTAACAAATTTGGCTTTTGTCTAAATTTTTCCAGTTGTTTTTACTATAGTACAATTTACGTTTGTATCTCGGGCGAAGAAATCCATTCTATCATTTTATTCTAACGTGAAAAAAACCACATTTCAATGTTTTCTATGAAAAACATAATCCCTGAGAGACAGAACGAAATCGGAAACAATGAGAGTCAATTTATTCAGGAACAAGCTTTTTGAACCTTTAATATATATTTGATAATTTTTACAAAAATCAGGCGTTATTTTCTTACAACAAAAAAATAATGACAATAATTTGTAGGGGTGACAAATGATTAATAAATTAATAAAACTTGAAGCTGTACGATTTTAATTTGTAACTAAATAATTTGAGAGGTTTCAATCTAAAATTATTGAACACTTTCCATTCAAAAATTCAGGTGACATATTTAAATAGCTTTAAATTTGAAATTATTCAATATACTGAAGACTACAAATTTAAAATGTCTCAATTATTAAGGCTTCAAATATTTTAGAAATTGCTGTTCTGGAGACTAAATAGCACTTATTCTTTTATTAAGAAATCACAACCAAAATTGTTTAAAAAAGTTTTTAAAAGAGTTATAAAAACCTTAGAAAAGGTCAATATATGTGATAGAAACTGTTTAAATTTGAAATTAGTCTATACTTTTTCATGATTGAGCTACAATTATTCCATTTTCGAAGTTATAAACTACTATCGTGAAAAACAAATAAAATGTTTGAATTAATTGATATTTAAAACAAAAAACATTTAAATGCAACTGCAAGCATTTAATTTGAAATGCGTTAAATTCAAGGTATATTTTAAAAAGATAACTGAAAGGAAAGGATCGACTTTCAAAAGAAGCGAAAGAAAGTGACTGGCTGGATTGCGAATGAACATGGAAAATGGTGCATTTTCGCAATTTTAAATTTTAAATTTAAACTTTTTCGCGTTGTAACAATTTCGAATCCCAGAATGTTATTTTTCACCTAACCTATAATTTATGACGAAAATTCTGAAAATTCAAACAATAAGGCTGTATTCTGAAAATGAAGCAATTACAACGTTAAAATTCAAGTTCTTAAACTGAAGGCCTAAAAATTTGCAAATTTTACAATTATTGTTGTCTAAATTGTATTGGTATCAGAGAGAAATAGAGAGTCACAATGCATTAGAAATATCAGTTGACAGAAACATGGCGCCCCCTACTCGCCCGTATACCCGTGATGGTCATTTGATTGA
>NC_046662.1:129009568-129014855 GCF_010883055.1 Belonocnema kinseyi
TTTTAAATCCACGAGTGATTCCAGGACTCGGTCGGTATGCAAAGAAACTGCACCACCGACAATGACCGACATGAGGTAAATGAAAGTGGCCCTCAACCCTTAACATGTGTGAGTCGCGTGGCCATCGTAGGTATATCGCACGCACACAACCTGATATCGGCTTTAAAGTTTAACTCAGGCAGATTTAGAATTGAGATTGTTGGTATTTTACTGTTCGATCCCGAAGCAAGCAATTTTGTGACAGATACAATCTGACAGATAAATGAGGCAATTTCGTGTGTTTTTAACTGTCCAGTGTTTCACCTTAAAATCCGTTTGTACATTTTGTACATTTTGTACATTTTGTATATTTCTGCTATAATTATTATCCATAGCTGGTTCAATTTAATGCCAAATTAAGCAAATCTGCAAATACCTCAAGAAATTGTAGGTTATGTTTCTATGTTTACCTTTCAGCTCCACTCTCCTCATCATTGTTTTCAGGTTCTTTTTTTCAGAATTATCACATCAGGTGCGATCGAAAAATCGTTGGATTATCAACATTAACCCCTAAATATTTGACTTAAAAAAAGAAAGTCAACCACATATTTTAAGTGACAAAAAATTAAAGAAATGTACAACTTCAAGTCGGGTTTTCACTGACTGGGAAAAGCGGGAACCATAGCCCAGATTTTTGAACACCAAGAAGTACCTTAGATTTAGAGGAAAACCCGGAATTGTCCAGATTAATTTTTTACTTTTGTTGATTTTATCTACATTTTCCTAAAAAGTCAACTTTCAACCAACAAGTTCAACTTTCAACCATCAAGTTTATCACAGCAATGCCACTAATCATCATACTGTCAATTTTATATGCATTTAGACACTATTATTAGTTTAATTTTACGTCGATTAATCTTCATAAAATTCGATTAGTCTCACACCATATTAGTACAAAATTGCCTTCATTTAAATTTCGACTCTTGGCCAAAGTTTCTACATTTTTGAGCTTTTTCCATTTTCTATTGCTATTTAATCAAATAAAAATATTGAAAGCTTTTTCATACTGAAGAATCATATTTTATTTTAAGCTATCCTTTTTCCATTCTGGACTATTTATCAAATACAAAGTTATTTGGATTTTGGTAATAACTTGTAATAATTATTAATTGTAAGCTGCTGACATTTTGAAAATATTTTATGGATGTATATTTTTCCGGTCAAATTAAAAATCGAGTTTTTCATTTCAAAGATGACGGCTTCTGTCAAAAATGGAATAATGTTTAAGAAAATAGTTGAATTGTTAAACGAAAGAGATTAATTCTGATTGCGAAATTTATTAGTAAAAATTTTCAAATTAAAAATCGAGTTTTTAATTTAACCGACGAAAGTTTCTGTTGAAATTGGAATAATGTTCAACAAAATAGTTGAATTTTTAAACGAAAGAGTTAAAATTTGAACTATTTTCTTTCTTTGGTTAAAAATTGAACTGTTTGGTTAAAAACTAATTTGTTTTAGTTGAGAATTCAAGTATTTTGTTGAAAATTCAAATTGTTGGTTGAAAGTTGAACTTGATGGTTGAAAGTTGAACTTGTTGGTTGAAAGTTGACTTTTTAGGAAAATGTAGATAAAATCAACAAAAGTAAAAAATTAATCTGGACAATTCCGGGTTTTCCTCTAAATCTAAGGTACTTCTTGGTGTTCAAAAATCTGGGCTATGGTTCCCGCTTTTCCCAGTCAGTGACCACCCGACTTGAAGTTGTACATTTCTTTAATTTTTTGTCACTTAAAATATGTGGTTGACTTTCTTTTTTTAAGTCAAATATTTAGGGGTTAATGTTGATAATCCAACGATTTTTCGTTTCGGCTGGATCTCTCGTACGGGCAAGGGCCGGTTGTTCGTTCGCAGGAAGGCGTCCAGCTGGGTCATGGGCTGCGCCGGGTTTCTGCGGCTGGTCGGTGGTAGCAGCGGTAGGCGAGGGGCACCTTGGACCTTCAGCAGGTACTGCCAGACTTGCACGCCATCCATGGGCTGTCGTCTCGCTTCTGTCAGTTGGCCCTTTTGGGCCGCGTCTAGTCCTCCCGACAAGGTCGCTTCACTGGCGCTTGAGGCGAGCGCAGAAGCTCGTCCTCGTTTACGATGATGACATCGTCATCATCGCTATCGGCCGGGCGAAAGCGTTTGCGTGGAGAGGGAGTACGAGGTGCCGGAGCTTCGTAAGGCCCGGAGTAATCCAGGCGGCCAGAAGAAGCGGCGGAAGAGATCGAGGGCCGGACAAAGTGGACTTTCGGGAATCAGGAAGGAGGACTACCGATCGAACGATAGCCTTGGGAGTGCCGTTAGAGGCGGAGGAGGAGGAAGGGCGTAGGTCCTCTATGGGAGGGAAACCAGAGACTTGGAGGGCGTCTCGAAGCGAAGCCAAGCGACGACGAACTCGGATGCGCTTACCGGGACGAGGATTTCTGGATCTGCCAGGCATACGTCTGGCGAGAGGAGCAAGGTAGTTGGAAAGCGTAAGATAGGAGAGCGGGCGGGGCTGCGGTGAGCATACCGACCCAGAGGTAAAAGGTGGCGAGGCGGGGCTTCTAAGAGCGTACCGACCTCTGGAAGGAAGAAAGATTGCGGGCGGGGCTGCGAAAAAGCTTACCGACCCTAGAGAAAGTAAAGAGTGCGGGCGGGGCTGCAAGGAGCGTACCGACCCTAGAGAAGAGAGAGAGAGAGAGAGAGGTATAAAGATTTCGGGCGGGGCTGCGAGGAAGATTACCGACCCTAGAGAAAGTATAGAGTGCGGGCGGGGCTGCAAGGAGGGTACCGACCCTAGAAAAGAGAAAGAGAGAGAGAGAGACAGAGTGAGTGGAGAGAGGAAAGGAGAGAGAAGGAGAGAGAAGGAGAGAGGAGTGCGAGAGCAGGGTTTTTCTCGAGAGAGAAAGGACAACAACCTGGAATTCTGTTTGGACTCTAAAGCACTTTATTCTCAAAAAGTGGCTTACAAAAGTTAGCCGAAAGCGACCAGGGGACTGAGGTTACCCAACTGGAAGCCCGAATAGAAGTGCGTGCCTTTGCTTGCACGCACCCGCTTTTATGTCTGATGGCCGAGAGGCGGGCCGGCCGGCGATTGGCGCGGTCCTCTCGGCCACTCGCTTCGCTGATGGAGGGGCGCTTCGGCTGCCCGGTCCATCCATTCTACTCGCCATGGTGAGCGCGCACCCGAACTGTCCAGCGACAATATGGCGCGTCGGGCGAAGTCGCGCGAGCTTCGTGTGCGTCAAAATACAAAAGTACAAAACTACAATTACTTACAGGTCAAAATCAGAATAATTGGTGAATAAAAATACGAGCATAGACCTTAAAAGATTACAAACGGTAAAAATTAAAATAGAGAATCTAAACTTAAAAGGAACACATTTATAAAACAAACCTAAAATTAAGAGAACTCGATATCGTAAAAAAAAGTATATACATGAAAATTAAAATTCAAAGAATCACGGGATCAACAAGAAAAATACATTTGTAAGGAAAACTTAAAAGTAAAACAACTTATAAAATGACTCTTAAACTATAAAATTTTAAAACGAAACATCATAATGAAAAACAAAAATATAATCTGTACTTTCTAGCCCCGGTATTTTAAAATAAAGGAAAATTTTAAAACATGCAAGAATTACAATTAGTATTTTAATTTAATGGGGAATTTCCTAAACGTATTGGTCACGTTGGGTTGGCGACCGCTTGTCGCTTTCCCAACGAGAAGGAAGAGAAAAGGAGAGAGAGATGACGCGGCGTGAGTCATGCTAACAGGCCTGACGCGTGACGGGGAAACCTTCCGTCGCAGATGCGCCAGGTGTGATTTTACGACTCTCTTCCTTCCATTGACTAATAGAGAGAAAGCAAGGTCGTCTTATTGCCACTCTAAAGCAATTTAACCCAGAAGGTTTTCCCAGCCTGGGTTTATGTTCTGTAAACACAGACGGGGAATTATTCCAGGCAAATTGCTTCAGAGTGGTTCTCAACTATGGGGCCATAACAATATTCTAATACTGCGAAATTGTGAAGTAATAATATTTCATGTACAGGGGTGGCTGAAAGTCTTCGCTTGCCTCTTTTTCTATGACTGATAAAGTTGTCTTAATTTTAATTATGCCGGAACTAAAAAAATTTCTCTTTAAAGGATTTATTGTTTTAAACTTCTGTATAAAGTTAGGCCAGGGTGAAGCAAATTTGTCTATTTTTTAAGTATATATTGTAGAAATAGTGTACATTTCAAGATTTTTCTGAATGTTAAATAACTTCCGAGATAATCAACATCTTTCAATGTTCTTAGGCTCATTTTTAATTTATTTTTTCACCGTATCACAACAGCAGTTAGAAAATTGTAAAAACATCTAATCTGTATGCAAATTATAATCAAAATTAAAGGAATATATATTTTGAGAAATTTAATAGAAATTTCATGATTATATGGTTCATATATTCTATAAATATACTTTTGTTACCAGAAAGAATATTGCAATTTTCCCAACTTGTTTGTCACAATTACAAGTTATTTCAATTCGATGACAACACTTTTGCGACTGATACCCATAAGCTCTTGTAGAACGGAAAAAATTGCGTGAAAATGAGCCAAAAAACAGTAAAAAATATTGATTATTTCAGAAGTTATTGATCATTTAAGAAAACATTGAAATGTACACAATTTTTGCAATTTTAACTTAAAAAAAAGACAAAGTGGCTTCATGTATAAAATTAGTACAAAATGTACAAACTAAAAATAGATATATATATAATTAAAAGTTTGTCATAAGGGCGACCGCAGAATTTCGCCGGGAGCGGGTGCTAATCTGAAAAACTGCACTCGCTCCCAGCGAAATCGCGATAAAATTTCAGCCACAACCACGTCTCACGACCGTGATTTTTGATTATCGCTTTATTAAGCTTTCATGTTCATACGACTTTCCTACCGCTAAAAATCCAGATATTTAGTGCCAATAAGCTATTTTTCTCCGAAAGTTTATTTTGTGTCATTTCAATGGATTTAGTATGGTTTGAAAAGTGAATAAATCAATTTAAAATCTAAGAAAGCATTTTAAATCATTTTTAAAAAATCGAGAGTTTAAGGGTTTTTCATGTAATTTAAAAATATTTTAAATTATTCAAACATACTTTCGGCAATTTCAAGGGATTAAACCGTAGTTATTTGATTACAAATAATTGTCCCAAAAAAAACCTGAAGGTATCGTTGAAGGCCTCTCATCCATACCCCTAGGTGATTTTTGAATCATTAAAAAAAATTATTATTTAAACAATGAT
>NC_046662.1:129014955-129016992 GCF_010883055.1 Belonocnema kinseyi
AAAATTAATCTCGGGTTGAATGATAATTCTTTTGTTAAAGTTCTTTTTTAGTTGATTTCCTAAATAAAAGTTGATCATTTTGGTTGAAACATCAAAGAAATTTATTATTAACTAAAATAATGACTCTTTAACAACAAAAATGAATTTTTAATTAAACATATGAATTTTCAATCGAAATGATTATTTTTAATCAAGAAAAAAATGTATTACCAACAAGAATTAATTTTTAACAAATAACCTGAACTTTTAAGCATTTAAATTTAGAAAATTTAAATTTAGCTTTACGATATCCCATGGCGCATATGGATTAGATTATTTATCCTTCATTATACAAAAAAACCAAAAGTCCTAAAGAAGAAGTGAAGATAGTTCTGGATTCTCCTCGGCAATATCTCCAGGTTTTTTCATTTTTTGAAAAAATTAATTATTTAAACAATTATATTGTTTATAATTTTGCAAAATTTATTTTACAATTGTGATGAACAATTCAGAGTTGTTAAGTGAAAAATAACATACCTTGAAGTATCATTAATGAAAAAAAATTTTGGACAATGCAAAAAAGTTAGTTTCTGTAAAGACTGGACACAACACTCCTGTTTAGTCAGCGACGTGAGGGTAAGTCTAGTGCAGTGGTCGGCAAAATTTTTGTTTCATTTTCAGGTATGGTCAAGCTCCACCCGACTTAATTTTTTCTACAACTTTTCAGTCTATTCATGTATCTTAGTGTGAGTGAGCTTACTCCAGCAAGGGTCTTTTGTCCACAGGCATGTCAAAGTAAGGAAATTTTAAAACGTTTAATTTTTCAATTATCGATTTGAAAATAGCATTATCAGCATCTACGAATTTTTCCGATTCCAATGATATATTACTTGCCTAGAAAAGTAAAAAATTTGAAGGAGTATATATTCAAGAAACATCAGATTGACAGTCAATTTAATACTAAATACTTCTCAAATTTTCAACCTTTATAGACAAATTACATGTTTTTGGAATCGGAACAATACGTACATAGGTGCCAAACATATTACTTTTAAGTCACTGATCGCAAAATTACGAATTTTTTAATCTCACATTTTTTTCCCATTTTATAACAAAGGACCCCTGAGGAAAGGGGTGGTCTGGCCAAGCTCGCAGGCACTGCCCTGAAAGTAGGTCGTAGGGCAGCCAGGGCAAGAGCGTGCCGACCACTGGTCTAGGCTCAGTGGAGCAGGTAGGTGGCAATGAATTGAATACTGCCCCATTTAACTACCTTTATTATTCAAACGAGGAGAGTGGTCCCTTAAGATTCATAAATTTTCCATCCATTATTATGCTTAATCAGTGGAAAAACCACACTCACAATATAATCATTATTTACGGCCTTCTTAAAATAAAACTATACAGTAGACATCTGTATATATCTTATATCACAAAAGATTTACTTCTCAAGATTATAATTTTGTTTAAGTTGGGTTTTGGGGAATTTTTCACCTGATCATAAAATTAAATTTTCGTTCTAGTAGAGTATTAGGGAATTTTTAATTTCTCCAGGAAATGCTCAAGTTTTGCAATAGGAACATTGAATAGGTTTTAAGAATTTGAAATCTCTCTGTAATATCTCTGTAATATTAATTATTTTTTCGATAATGAAAGATTAAGCCAATTAATCTATTTTATGAGTAGATATTGCAAAAATGGTATAAATTTACATGTTTTCTAAAATGTATAATAACTTTAGAGATAATCAACATTTTTCAATGTTCGTGGGTTCATTTTAAAGCTAATTTTTCACCGTATCACAGCAGCTAATAGTATAAATCTTTAAAAATTTCTTACGACATTGCAAGAAGTTGAATTAGCAATGACAAATTTGTGAAAATTACAAATATTTTTTTTCCGTAACAAAACATTTTTGTAGAATAGATGAAACATATAATCATGACATTTCTATGTTTAACCCAGAAAAAAACTGAAGGTATCGTTGAAGGCCTCTCATCCATATCTCTAGGTGATTTTTGAATCATTGAAAAGAAATTATTATTTAAACAATGATATTGT
>NC_046662.1:129017092-129018903 GCF_010883055.1 Belonocnema kinseyi
CATCAAGGGTATACGGGCGAGTAGGGGGCGCCATGTTTCTATCAACTGATATTTCTAATGCATTGTGACTCTCTATTTCTCTCTGTTGTTATCTTAAAAGAGTATAAATAATTCGCAAATTAGTTTTTAAATTTTCTGAAGTTTACCTTTTTTGCATACCTAAATGTCAAAAAGGCCTACCCAATTTTTTCAAATTTTAATCACTTATTTTCTAAGACAAAATCATCCCCGTTTACCAGTGACTGAAATGGATTAGAAAAAAATTGCCCAGATCAAAGGAAGAATTGGATGTACAGCGAATTTAAAAATTTTTAATTGTGATTATCTTTAAATTTGTGGTATCAAAAATTTCCATACCTTTTTTTTTATCAATACTGTAGGAAAAAATCAACAAGATCGAGCGCCGAAATTATAATTAGATCAAATTTTCTGTAATTCTATGGGGACAGCTGAAATATCCCGAAAAATAAAATTCCCGGCTCGGTAAAACTCTCTGTCCCGAATAATACAATTCCAAAACTAATAAAATTCCTAAACAGTTTATAATATTAACGAATTTGAAAATTCCCAAATAATAAAACTCCCCAAATAAAATTATTTCTTAATCAATATTAATTATTTATTAAAAATGCGATAACAAAATATTGTTATCAAATAAAATTTTATTTAATATTTAAAGTGTTAAAAATTATTGTTTGTTTTAAAATTAAAATTATACAAAAAATTTTACAGACAAATTAATATACAAAAACACGTGTTTTTAAATTAACATATCGATTTTTCGTAAGAACTTTTGTAATTTAAAAAATACTATATACATTTTCAACCAAAATATCTTATCCAGAAATAAATTTTGTTTTAATTATTTTAATTTTATATTTAAACAATAATGTTTAAACACTTCAAACATTAAAAAAGTTGTTTCTTTGGTATAGATATTTGATTATTTAAATTAAAAAAATATATTTGTCAAAGAAAAATGTTTTCAGCGCTTGTTTATCTCGAAATGTCTTTCTATTATACGTTTTTTAAAATTAAAAATATGAATTTTTGAGAACATTTTTTTTATAATTAAAAAAAAAGACTGGGTCGAGCTTTAGATCTGAAAAAATTCAGCGATACATACATGTCAAACTTCTCTAACCTCAAAAAATCTTTCTATGGCTTTACCGTCATATTTTACTAAGAATGAGAAAACAAGAATTCGATTTCGTAATACGATGAGGGCAGCACCTCGATAGGGCAGAAAGTGTGATGTCCTGTATATATAATTCCCCACTCCGACGCCACGTACCGCATCTACGTTTATAATATGTTTGCTAGGCATGCCATTGCGGGGGTGATGCAATGAGGGGGGAGATCCGCCACCTTTTGATGTCCCGCGATAAACATGGCAGCGCCCACATATTTATATTTTCATACTCAGTTTTTTGGCAAAAATGCTCGTGCGCATAATCAAATAACACATCGTGAGATGGCGGCTCTCCCTACTCATGGAATTCTCCCCCCTCCCGTGGATTCAGCCCCGCTCGTCAAGTTACGATGACATGCCTAGTCCCGTGTTTCCTATGTCCATGGCTACTACCAAGCATGTGTACCAGTGTTGCCAGATGGGCGGAACGGTTTATCCCCAACTCGAACCTTATTTATCCCTAGATGTCGACTGAGATCCCTAAATCTGCGAACCAAACAAAAAAAAGGCGAACTTGAGCGAACTTGAGCTGACGGTTCCGCTTACAGAGCGGCCTATGGCTTGTCGCCTCTATCTGTAATATCTCTATGATTTACACACGTTTATGTAGGTGCACACT
>NC_046662.1:129019003-129034062 GCF_010883055.1 Belonocnema kinseyi
CCCTGAATTTTTCCCTAAATATTTCACATCTCTAAATGCATCCCTGAGACGCTTGAAAATCCCTAAATCTAGGGATCAAATCCCCAATCTGGCAACACTGATGTGTACTGCCGGTAAAGCTGCTGCTCTTGGCGGCAATTTTAAATTAGAATAAAAATGCGATTTGTGTTCTTTATATTGTAATTGTTTCTTGACATGTCTTAATTGGCTTCAGAATAGGAAAACTGTGAAAAGTGATAGAAGGATGCCGCCGTGAACTCGCTGATAATAATTGATAATCATTTTTCAAGTTAACAAATATATTATTTATTGATTTATTTACATATATTGTTGTGTTGTAACGTGCAAGACCCATATAGAAATAGCGCACTAATATTAGAACACTAATATTAATCGCATAAATTTCTGATTGAAAATAACAATATCGTTCATCGTTTCAATATCGAGATATGTAATAGAAATTATTGTACACAGCAGACGTCAAATTTTGTAACAAATTTTGGCAGGAAAAATCAGCAACAAATAAGCAAATAAGTACATTACCGGCGCTTACTTTTTGCAAATATTTTCTACGCCCTGATACGCAAAGATTCATTAATCTTAGATATCGAGACAGTGCACTCCGGGAGATTCGTTGTAAAAAATGAATTGTTGTATTATCACTACTAGTATTTGATTAATAAAATAAAATAATTCAATTAAGTAATTTAAATAATAGTAGTAATAATACAGCAATTAATTTGTTGCATTAAATCTCTTCGAGTGTACTGTCTCGATATCTAAGAATAATGAATTTTTACGAATCAGGGCTCTGGTAGCTCGTTTAAATGGTCTGAAGGCTTTAAAATGTTCTTTCCATAATTGAAATAAAAATACGATCATAAATAACAGGCAGAGAGGCTGAAATTGAAATAAGAATTTGATCAATAGATTTTTTAAATTTCAAAATTAACAGCCTAAAACAGGATAGTTCAAAATCTACGGGTTCCGATGATTTCAGATATCTAAATTTCTTTTTTAAACGTTTAAAATTGGAATTAATACAACGTTTCTCGTAAATGGAATGAGATACGCCAAAAAATACAACATTTTTTCATTCAATTCCAAAATTGTATAATAGTATATGAGTTATCATTATAAATAAGTATAATGAAAAATTCACCAATAAAAAAAAAGTGTTAATAATTTGAAGAAAAATTTAAAAAGGGAGACTTGGGTAGGCGACGGCCAACTACTGTAAATAACTCTGCCCGCCCGGTACGTGAAGAATACAAAAGGGCCATTATATTATTACTTTGAAAATTTCTTATTGCAAAATCCATGCTGCTTAAAATAGTATACGCATATTCATTGGCACGCGTGCGACTCGCCCGAAGTGCGGCACATATGTCACGCATATGCGAACACATCTGTTGGGTAACCTGTGTGACACGCGTGACGGTTTATTCGCACTCGTGCCTGCAGCGTACTTGGCACCGTGCGCGCATATTGTTATCTGGATACAACTTTGAATTTCGCGCCCAACTTATGTATCAGTTCGTTTTGTCAGCGCGACTACTACGGGATACTACATAGAATCCTATTAGTGACCTATATAGGACAGATGATGAACCGGAAGTGTGGCGCAGCAGTTTTCTATAGCAGATACAGCTGCGCAGTAGTTATTTTTGACTATGCGATTGCCTAGTAGTAGGAACCTGTATAGATTTTATATGGATTCTAACGTAGGAAGAAGGAACCCATACCCTTACCATAGAATCATTTAGGATTCTATAAAGGATCCTATGCAGGACGCTGTTTCATTTCCTATAGGTGGCACCTATACTGACCTATATAGGTAACCCTATATAGGATCCTGCATAGGCCACTTATAGGATCCTTATATAGAATCCTATTAATGACCTTTACAGGCACCTATATAGGTATTTGCAGTAGGGAAACGCTCTTGTTGTTATTTGAAGTTTTGGATTCTTTTATTGTGATTATCATCGTGAATACTGTGATTGATTTTTTTCGAATGCTGATTGATTTCTTGAATATTTATTGATAGTCGAAAATTGCAGGTAAGACTATTATTTTCTTTCTTATCATTATATATAAATGTATAGAAGTGTCTCCAATTTGGAGTAAACAGACGCCGCGTTTGGTGCGATGCTTAACCTCAAAACATTTAAACAGTAAAATGAACGATTTTGTTTAACTTTTAGTTGTAGTTGTAGTGTAATTTCTATATGAATCAGAGAGAATTATAATATTACACTGAAAAATTCTTGGCGGATAATTAAACGATTTATTTTTTGTAATAAAAGTGGTCTTTTTATCTTAAAAATTCAACTAACCGGTTAAAATTTCATGTGCCTTGTTGAGAATTTGTCTTTGTTTGGTAGAAAATTTATTTTCATTGTTAAAATTTCACCGTTTAGGGTGAAAATGTAATTATTTTGTGGAAAATGCAACTGTTTTGTTTAAAAATAATCGTTTTTGTTTGCAAGCAGATCGTTTTGGCACGTCGTTAATAATTCTACTACTTTTTCAAATTTACAAGCCAAAAAGCTGAATTCGTGACATATTTAATGAAGTTCATAAGTTTTCAACCAAATAGTTGAATGTTTTAACAGAAAATATGAGTTTTTAAAGAAACATGTAATATTTATCAATTTTACAAAAAGATTTAAATTTTAAATTAAAAAATTATTCAATTCGACACAAAAAAGTTCATTTTATACTAAATACGTAAACTTTCAACCCAAAAAGAATAATGTTCCAACAAAATGATGATTATTTTATCAAAAAAACTGGACTAAAATTGGAGAAGTTCCCAAATTTTTTTTACATTTTTAAAAGCCGGAAAGTGAATTATAATAGTAACGATGGACAGTGAGTGACAGAAAGAACAAAAACAATTTTAAACTCAAATTTTTTATCCTTTCTGTCACTTACCATATTCGTCGTGACTATTATAATTTACTCTCTGACAAGTCCTTGTTCAAAAAAAAGGACTTTTCGAAATCGCCAGTTTTTTATGTTTATCCATCTTCATCAAAAATGTTGTTATATAAAGAGTTTGACCCCAAAACTTTTTAGGTTAATTTACACCTGTAGAAGGCTAACTTGGTGTGGCCGAAACATTGTTTTTGTATACCGAGACTATTATAATTTTTCATTTGTTTAAGGGCATGTGATACTTCGTCGTGTGGTCAATCGGATACAGTCCCCCCGGATTTTTCCAACAAAAATTAAAATGTTTAAAAACTGAATTCCGAGATGCTATAAAATATCATAACGGACGTCCCGCCATTCTTTTTTGAGGGATAATAACAAAAAAATTTATTTTGCTAAATAAAAATTTTATGCATATGTGACGTGCGATGAAGGAAGGGGGCTTACTATAAAAACATCGAAATCAAGGTTTTTATAAATTTCGATAGTTTTTGAGCTGCTCTTTTTAATGAAACCATCGGAAAAAATATCCGAACGTTATTATTGCTAATAATTGAGTTGTTAGGTACCCGAGTAACAGGGTTTTGGCTCGCGAGCTCGAGATTCCGTGAAACATATGCATATGAATGGCTTAAGATTCAATATGAAATGGAGTTTTTAAAAGATCACACCCAGTGGTAAAAATACGATGCGCAAATAGTAATTTTCAATAAGCGTGAATCTGCCAATTGTAGGTTACCTCAGATTGAGTTCAACAGAGTGGAATATGTAGATTAAAATTTTAAAGAATTAATTTTTCGAATGACAAGTATGAAGTGATAAATTTGAATAGAACAATGTTGATTAATCAAAAATTAAAGAAATTAAAATGAAATAATATTGTAAGATATTATAATTGATGCAACTATTTGTTTATAAATTCAATGGTGATTTAGTTGTAATTCTCTTTTTACAATGGTGTCAATAGATTATCCTGTACAGGAATGATAAAATTTACACTGAATTAAGCTCCAGTGACATTCAACTTATTCAGCGCATATGCTAATGGCTGCAGGGAGTTCACGTGTTATATAACCTACATATTGTAACATATTCATTTTTCAGTTTCAGTAATAACGAGTTTTTATAAACGTAAATTTAAAAAACAAAATTCAGCTTTTGATGTGTTAAATTTATAAATAAATTTTTAACATTCTAAAGTGGTGTGGTGCAAATATGTGAAAAAAAATGTTCAACAAAATAAAAAAAAATGCCTGAAAATGAATAGACTTTAAATAAAAATATACTACGTGTATGCCAGGATTTTATTAAAAGTTGCCTATTGAACTATTTTGTAATAAATAATTACAAATATGTGAATTAAATTTGTTTTATTTAAATTAATAATTTTCTATCAGAACTACCCTTCATCCATCGATAAAAGCTGATTCATAATCGCTACTGAATGGGTCCAAGAAAAAAAATTACGTGGCCGATTAAAAAAGTTGTATTCTCATTCAAAACTCAATCTAACCTATATGCAGTTATCTGTAATTCCAGTGACACATACGCAATTCAGATAACCTCGAAACCCATTCAAATGAAAGTGAATGGATTTTTGTTCCCTGGCTACGTCGTTTTTCATCTCTGCCTTTCCGATAATTTGGAAATTATTTATGAAATAAAATTTTTTTATTACCTGCAAACAAGGTTGGTTCCGGGAGATTAGTTACTATGTTTATTTGTAAGTCCAAAATTTTTGGCCAAACATATTGTGTAGTTTGGAAGTAACACACGGGTGAATTGTAACACACATAACCGCGAAATATACACGCACGTTGTTAGCAATATCAAAATTTGTTGATAAAAAAAACACAAATTTCAGGGTATTTCAGGGAATTTTCAAAATTTCAAGAAATTTTCAAAAGCTTAAAAAAAAGTCAAGAAATTCCAAAAGATTTTTAATATTTGTGAATGTGTTAAAAGATGTCAAGTAATTTTTAATTTATTTTTATAATTTCAAGGAATTTCAAAGAATTTTTTTAAATTTTAGCAGAGTTATTTTTAAAAATTCCAAAGGACTTTAGAAAGCTTCAAAAGGTGTGAAAGTGTTTGAAAAGATTTTGAAGGTTTCAAAATAATTGAGAGTATTTAAAAATGTTCCAAAGAATTTGAATTGATCACAGTAATTTAATATGAGATTTTAAAGGATTTGAAATATTTCAGGGTATTTTTTAAATTTCAAGGAATTTTCAAGAGCTTTAAAAAAATTCAAGAGATTTCAACAGATTTTTAAGGATTTTGAATATTTGAGGATGTTTAAAAAAATTGTAATGAATTTTTAATTCATTTTTAAAAATTAAAGGAATTTCAAAGAATTTTAATAATTATATCAAGGTTGCTTAAAAAAACTCTAAATTACCTTGAAAACCTTTAAAAGGCGTCAAGATTTTTCAAAACGATGTTAAAGGTTTCGAAATATTTGAGAGTATTTTAAAAGGTCTTAAGGAATTTTCAATTTAGTACAGTAATTTAATATGAGATTTTAAAGGATTTGATACATCTTAGGATTCCTGTGAAGTTGTACCCCCATTATTAAAAATTTAATATTTTTTTTTAGAGTTCTGGGTGCCTCTTCAATAGTTCTGGAGTGCTTTATATGTTTTAGCAATAGTTCTGATAAGTGAAGCATTGAAAAATGACTTTTCGAAAAGGGTGGGCTAACTTCACGCTCCCCCCCACTTTTGCAAAAGTGAAATTTCTTTTGGATTTCTTGGTAGATTAAACATAGTTCTAGAGTTCCTGATCATTTTAAAAAATAGTTGCGGCTAATATCACCAAAAAACCGGGTTTCAAAGAAAATAGCTAGCCCCCTACTTTTTGAAAAATTGACTTTTTCTTCAATTATGCTCTGGTTCCAGAAGAGTTATAGAGTTCTTCGATACAAAAAATTGAAAATTAAAAAAAATATAGTCAAAAAACAACATTTCCAAAAATACAAAATGATGACAAATTTCTCGTTTAAATAAACCAAAAGTTCTCTTCAGAGTTCTATATCCATCAACAGGGGTCTTGCAAAAAAGTCCCATAACACTTTTCGATGAAGCAAAAATTCGAAGAACTGTAGCACTTTTAAGAAAATTGAAAATTTTGGAATTTTAAAATGTTGGGAGTTATAACAGTTCTGAACAGAGTTATGAAATTTTTCATGTTATATATATAAAAAAAAGTATTATACAACTTTTCAATCAAGTCAAACCTCGAAGAACTATGGAACTTTTAAGAAAATTAAAGATTTTGGAATTCCCAAATGTTGAAAGTTCTCAGAGTTCCGATTGGAGTTCTGGACTTAATAATGGTAGATCTACAAAAAAGTGTTATAACACTTTTTGATCGTATCAAAATTTGAAGAACTGCGGCACTTTTAAGAAAATCCAAAATTTTGGAATTCTCAAATGTTAAAAGTTCTCAGAGTTCCGATTGGAGTTCCGGGCTTAACAATGGCAGATCTACAAAAAAGTGTTATAACACTTTTCGATCGTATCAAAATTTGAAGAACTGCGGTACTTTTAAGAAAATCCAAAATTTTGGAATTCCCAAATGTTGAAAGTTCTCAGAGTTCCGATTGGAGTTCTGGACTTAATAATGGCAGATCTAGAAAAAAGTGTTATAACACTTTTCGATCATATCAAAATTTGAAGAACTGCGGCACTTTTAAGAAAATCCAAAATTTTGGAATTCTCAAATGTTAAAAGTTCTCAGAGTTCCGATTGGAGTTCCGGGCTTAACAATGGCAGATCTACAAAAAAGTGTTATAACACTTTTCGATCGTATCAAAATTTGAAGAACTGCGGTACTTTTAAGAAAATCCAAAATTTTGGAATTCCCAAATGTTGAAAGTTCTCAGAGTTCCGATTGGAGTTCTGGACTTAATAATGGCAGATCTACAAAAAAAGTGTTATAACACATTTCGATCGTATCAAAATTTGAAGAACTGCGGCACTTTTAAGGAAATCCAAAATTTTGGAATTCCCAAATGTTGAGAGTTCTCAGAGTTCCGATTGGAGTTCTGGACTTAATAATGGCAGATCTAGAAAAAAGTGTTATAACACTTTTCGATCATATCAAAATGTGAAGAACTGCGGCACTTTTAAGAAAATCAAAAATTTTGAAAATCCACAATGTTGAGTGTTCAAAGAGTTCTGATCAGAGTTCTGGACTTTTTCAAATTAGCTCAACAAAAAAGTTCAATAAAACTTTTCCTTCAAGTTAAAATTCGAAGAACTATGGTACTTTAAAGAAAAACCAAAATTTAAAAAATTCCAAAATGTTTAGAGTTCTAAGAGTTCTGATGGAAGCTCTTGAATTTTTATGCTATATATAACAAAAAGTATTATAAAACTTTTCAATCAACTTCAAATTCGAAGAACTATGGCACTTAAAAGAAAAACAAAAATTTTGAAAATTTCAAAAAGTTGAGAGTTCTAAGAGTTCTGGACTAATTTAAAAAGTTTAAGAAAATATATATTTTTGAAGATCTTGAAATAAGATTTTGACGTTTTTAAATGATTTTTAAACTTTTCAGATAATAAAACAATATACTTAAGAATCCTGTACAATTTTTAATGATTTTTCATTAAAAAAAAAATTTTAATGAATATTTAATGAGTTTTCAAAGCAAATTTGTATTTATAAATAACTATTGAACAATGATTGATATGTGGCAAATCAAAATAAAACGGATTTAATTTCTAATTTAAAAAAGTTTTCATGAAAAAAATGTAATCTTTACGTTTTAATGCTTTCAATAAAAATTGCTTAAAATTATATAAATTTAAAATAATTCCAGATTAGTTGTTTTATTGTTGAATTTAAAGCATTGAAACTTCTGTACAATTCTGTACAATTTATGAAACTTATAGTTTATTTATTTTGCAATTTACCGATATTTATTTTAAAATTGGAAAATTAAAAACGATTATGTTCTAAAATTAATTCTAAGAACATATTTAAAAAGATTAAAAAAGATTTCCAAAATTGTCATTTTTGAAACTTAGAATTTATTTATTTTGCAATTTACCGATATTTAATTTAAATTTGGAAAGTAAAAAATAATTATTTTTAAAATTAATTTTAAGAATATATTTAGTAAGATTTAAAAATATTTTCAAAATTTTCCGAAAATAATATGGAAGATTTTAACAGCTTATTTTAATTTTGCAGGATTTATTACAAGTTTTATGGCAAACTCGAATGATATAAAAAGGAGTTGCTAAAAAGTTTAAAAAGAATTTAAAAAATGATAAAAAATTAAAAAACATTCCATAACATTTTCAACAAAATTTAGGATTTCGAAGATTTTGAAATCAAATTTTGAAACTGTTTAAGCATATTGAACGGCTGAAAAAGAAGAAAATGCAAATAACTTTCTGGTTGAAGATTCATCTGCTTTGAGTGAGGATTTAACTTTTTTTTTTAATTAAAATTTGCTTTTTTTTATTCTATCCAGCTGCTTTTGATTTGAATTAACAATATTTTCTTGCCTAAAATATCAAATATTACATTTGTCGTTAATAACTCATCTTTTTTAGTTGAAAATGAAGTAAGAATTCACCATACTTCATCGTCTAACGTTATTATTAAATGGCAGGGGGGGGGGTGACACGGATCCTAAAAGGAGGAATTTTTAGTTGAAAAAATAAATTATCACAAAATAGCCGAAAATATAACAATTTCTAGTTTCACAAAAAAAATTAGATGAATAAATTAAAAATTTTAGACATTCAAGTACAAGGAATTCGTTTCTTCCATTCAAATAGCTTGAGATTAAGTTTAATGTCTCAGTCAGTCACAAATGATAATTTTAATTTAGAAACCGGATGTTTTCTATGTATAACTGCCAAAAATTTGTATTTGTTTATAAAATCTTTGGTTACAAACACTATTTACAATAAGGTTTATTTTTAACGTTTTAATTATTTTCGTGATTAAACGTAATTCTTAATTAATATGTACATTGAATCAAACTAGTACTAGTTATACAACATTTTGAACTTCAAAGTAATAAAGTCCATGAATTTTAAACTGAAAACGTATAAAAAAATTGAATAATATGTAAGATAGTAAGATTGGCCAACTTTTCAATTAGTAGCGTGTAAATTTTATAAATTTCCAATTCTGTGTTTGTGAGACTCAATTTCTTTAGAATCTTTATATGGTAAAATTATTTTATTTCAAATTAAAAGCATTAATAGTTCCATCAATTTAAATTCATAGAAAATGTTTCCACTAAAATTATTGCAGATTGATACATAAGAAATTGCAGTCAAATCTCACTTTTAAAGCGTTAAAAATGGTAAAATTTGCGAATTTTTTAATTTCCAGTTTAAAGGTCTTCAAAATATAATAAATTTAAATTCTGAGCTTTCCGAATTCGAGTAATATATAGACATTCTATGAATGAGCATTGCGAATACAAAGGCATTATAAGTACAATGGATACTAATTTCAAAATCTCAGGTATACCCGCCTCTAATCCGACCCCATAAAGATAATGCATTTGTCTTTCAAATTACCCATTTCCTTGCCATTCAGTTAATCAATCAATTTTTAATCAATTTTCTATTGTTTTTTTCGTTGGTAGAGATGTTGAAAGTTTAAGAAATAAACCGCATTTTTCGAAAATTATTAAAAGAGAATATTATTTAAAATAATGATAACTTGATAATCGCTGGGTGATGTTATTGATCCTCAAAACTTAGTTTTGTAGAAATTGTTGATGTACATTGTTGTCTTTCGAGTTTAGAGTCAAGCGAATCGAAAACAATTAACTTTTTTCAAACGTTTTGACAGATAATGGCGATCCTTATCAGTGAGTTTTCTTAAATATGTGAAAAGTACATAATTTCTTGCAGGTATGCTCTTTTACAATTGAAAGTACTATTCTTTAAAAAATTCTCTTAATGAAGAACAACTAATGAAAAAGCAATTAAAATGTAGTAGGAAAATCTTGTAACAAAATTTATAAACAATTTTTTTTTTAAGTTTTCAGAAAACACTGCAGTGAAAGAACTCTTTTTAAATTATTTTTTAGCGATGTATATTAAATCCCATTTTTTGTATGGAAACCCTTAAACACAGCTTTTCTATGTATAAGAGAAATAGTGTTATTTAATGAATTTTTCTGGTTTAATGAGGAATTATATCTGTGAAAGTCAAATTTTTTCTCTTGAAAGCCGCTCTGTAGTAAAAATACAAAATTTAAAAAAACACTTTATAGCTAAAAAATTATTCAAATATTTTTTTAGAACTTTTCTTTTCCTTATATCAACGAAAAGTTGATGCCAATTTTTTCACAGTAGTAGAAATACAGATTGGCGAGGAACTTTGTACTTAAAAAAATGTTTCCTCGATTTCTTATATACAAATTTTCCTTTAACAAAGTTTTGTGTGTCTTAAAATATTTAAATTTTTCAAAATGTTCATAATATCAATTTTTTAAATTGAAATGTACTGAGTTTCTTGCTTTAAAATTATTTCTATAAAAGAAAGCATTTCCAAAATCACACTGTAGTAAAAAATAAATTTGTAAAAAGAGCATTGTAGTTATATAATTATATAATTTTGCTTTTAATCCATGAGAATTATTTTTGTAAAAGTAATAATAATTGTTCGCCTTTAAAAATAAACTTTTTTTCGATAAGAAAAGAACATTTTTTAAAGAATACTTAAAAAATTATTCAACTACAAGGTTTTGTGTAATTTCATTTTTTTACTACAGGTTCATTTTTAAAGGGACTGCAATGTTTTCTGACAACTTAAAAAAAATTGTTAATAAATTTTACTACTACATGCTAATTTTTTTTATCAGTGTTGTATTTCGTTAAAATACATTGTTTTAATAATACTCAATGATTTATCAATATTTATTAATAACATTAAATTAAATTTAATAAACAAAGTTAAATAATGTATATAATTTAGAAACTGAGATATTAACCAAAGAATAACACTTCTATTTGTAAAACTGCGTACCTACAAGATGTTTTATGTACTTTTCGCAGATTGATTAGAACTCACTGATAAAGGTCACCATTGTGAGCCGAAACTTACGTTTGTTAATTTAAATTAATTATTCTCTCATTACAGTTTAAAAGTGGATCAAAAGTGAAAATTTTTAGAAAAACTGCAACATCTGAGAATAACTGTAAGAGAATATTTTTATAAATAATAATAAATAAACTTGTTCAAACACTTACTTTTGTTAACTTGAATCAATTATTAATCCACGATAACTTGAAAAGTGGAAAATTGTATTTATTGTCTTTATTCATTCATTATTTATAATTGTATTGTATTGTGTGTATAATTGACCAAAAGTGGAAAATTGTTTAATTTTTCGTCCATAAAATGTGCATACATCATATTTATACATCATTAGATTGGAAATAATCTATTTATGGATATTTAAATGACTTTCTTGCACATACTGATATTGTTTAAATAGGAATTGATATAAGTTGGAAGACAAAGGGATTATCTCCAAAGGGGACGTAGCATCGTGGGCCTGGAGCAACTTCGAATCCAGTGAGGGGTAGTGTCGCTGCACACTGGAAAGGGAAGGGTATGCAGGTAACCGTGGAGGAAATGATGACTGCCCTATTGAAAATGCCTGAAGGAGAATCAATGTAGATCTATAAATATTCAATTTGACAAGTCCATCGTAACAGCCCTTGTAAACTTCAAACTCTGAATTGGTACTTGGGAATAGCGGAAAGGGTATACACACTAACGCAGAGTACATTCACTGACACAACAGAAGTTGTCACCAATCCAATTAGGGGACAGTCAAAAAATACCTATCGCCTTTGATGGAGGGGATTACTTATAGCATTATGCAAATTTTAAAGTTACCAAATATAGGTGGTCTACGTAGAGAGAAGGGGGGGGGGGCAGAAAAGTAAGGGCACTTATTTTTTATAATTTAATTTGAAAGAGATCTGCAAAAACAACTTGCGAAGACAACAAGAATCCATATCCACTGGCAATCAGCAAAAGTACGCTAAAAAAATGCTGTTTTTTTTAAATTGCTTACAAAAAACCGCATCGAGATATTTTCGACAGGAATGCAACGGTTTTGTTCGTTTTTGAATCCAGCAATTATTTTGTTTATAACAATTGCCGAACTATAAACAGTGATGTAATTACTTAAACAACTGTTCAAACAAAATGCCAAAAAAATACACATCGATATTTTTCGAAAGCGAATTCAGGTGTGTTTTTCGATTTTTTTGATTCGATTGTTACTTTCTTTTTAAATTAATGACACAACTTTTAAATCCATAATTGTAGCAAACTTTAAGGTCATGAAAATTCAAGGAATTTTGAAATTATAAGGAATTTAAGTAACCCCAGGAATTCAGCGAATTCAAGGAATTCATAGAATTGCAGAAACTTAGGGAATTCAACAAATACAGAGGATTCAAGAAATTTAGGGATTTTAGAGAATTGAAGAAATTCACGAATTTCCAGAACTGAGATTTAGATTTTGAAATCGGTTAATGTCTTCTGTTCCCTTTTTTTATTTTAAAATTCAAATTTTTTTAAATTCGAAAAATTTCCCTATTGCTTCGAAAATTATGGCGGATTTTTTTATGTATAGTTTTTGCTAGTGAATAATAATAACAAATTATTAATTGCAAACAAAAATTTACTTGTATAAGAGTTTTTTACAAATGGACAAAAAACATGTTTTTTCTATTGAGTCCTATGCACACATTTTTGAAACGGTTGAATGTGTGGAATTCGAAATTTCTTTAGCTTCAATAAAAGAAACATAGTGTAATTTTCTCTTTTCGAAACAAAAAAATTTTAGTGGTGTTTCCAGCCTTCAAAAATGGTCAGTTTTACATTTTTTTCAGCAATAAAAAATATGAAATATTGTTTCGCCGTAATAACACCATCATTTTTGCATCTGATCGTTGAAAATCGCTGATCTCTCAAAAAACGTAAAATTGACGATTTTCTAACAAAGGAAACATTAGTCAAAAATTAATTTAAAAATGTGCCCGCTTAGCGGGTACACTCTAATCGCGCGCCATGTGCGCGGCTCGCTTCGCTTACAAGTTTGAGCGCGCCTAAGCGCGCGACAGTTGTTTTTCGCACTTCGCGCTCGATAACGTATTTTTATAATATATCTAACGAACTTGAGCTTTAGTTTAGGATACTAAACGAGTATACCAAAGGCCAATCTAATAGATTTATTTTTTCAAAGTTATCGCGCACACAGGCAGACATACTGACAGACATACATACAGACATACATGCAGCCATACGAAAAGCCATACAAACTGATATACAGGCAGACATACATAGTACAGGCATACAGACAGACATACAGACATATAGAAAGACATACAGACAGGCAGAAACATTCGTAAAAACTTGTTTTTTTCGGGTTCAGGGGGTCTCAAAATGTGGACATTTGACAAAAATGGGGGGGGGGTCAAATTTTACACAATTTTTTCTCTGATGAGAAAGTAAACAATTACAATATTATTCTTTCATTAAAGCTGAAGAAATATCCGGTTCGACATAGTCAAATTTTAAAAAAAATGTTATAATTTGTTGTTATTACTCACTGGCAAAAACTGTAAATAAAAAAATTTGGCATTATTTTCGAAGCAATAGGGAAAGTTTTTTACATAAAAAAGTGGAATATTTTAAGCAAGCTTGAAAGTTCTTGCTTGATTTTTACCTATTTTTGCTTGCTTCTGCTACATCGCCTTTTGAGTTTGTGTAGCGAAATCAATGGCTATGGATTCTTTGAAAATGCGATGTAGATATTAATTTTTTTTTTTGGTTGGCTGGACAAAAAGGAAACTTAAGATTAGTGTAAGAGTTACACTAAGTATAAGGAAAGTTTGATAAGTAGAATAATCTATTAATAATCATTTTTATATGTAATTGCATAACAGACCTGGGCATTAAAAGTAATTTTGTTGTTGAAAAAATTGGTTATATAGTCTCTTTGGGCACAAGATTCAACTGATGCCATCAAAATGAACCAATGAAAAAACACGTTTCTCAATCTAAAGCTTTTAGTGTCCATGAATAAGCGATTAAACCAAACATCTATATCGGTAGGTATCCGTTTGAACTAAGACGCAATTGAACTAAAGCCTATTTCAACTAATACAGTTGAATAACGCTTAATATTTTTGGCCTGTAGAAAAAGAGAAGATAGATGGGATGTAAGTTACTTTAAATAGTATAGTTAATTTCAATTCGTGGCGTTATGTGATGAACAATCCTTGTTGATTAAATTTAAACCTTATGATAGGCAATGAAATTAGAAAATAAGGGAACTTGTGCTCATCAGTCATATTATTATTTTTGTAAATACTTAATTAATAAATTGTCAAGGGTATGTAACAATAAAAGCTTAAATAATGTAATTATTTTATATTAACAATATTTGAAAATGCTGTGAAAATTTGAAAAAAGGAATAAAATTGAAAGCATTTCAAATAATATTGCGTCGAACCTTTAGATTTTATAACTATTCTGAAAACGTGATCATTATAAATGCTTTATGATTGAAAACATTAAAAATCTTATAATAAAAACTTGAAGCGCTAAAATTAAAGTCTTATTAATGAATCATTAATTCTGGTCTCGAAACATTTTTGAGGTTAGATTCAGGAAAATATATTTTTCGCGCAAACAACTCTCCTCCATTAACTATTCTTTTAATATAATTTTCATGATATTTTCATTCATTGTGAAATTTATTTCATCTTTGTGACACAGTTTTCGATACATGAAATATTTCTTGATTCTTTTCCAATATTTTTAATCACTGCAAAATCATTTCAATATTTTCATTGGTTGTGAAATGTTTCAAATTATTTTGACATTTTCTTTATCCTTTGAAATATGTAATATGTGAAATATTTATAACTATTTGCATATATTTTTAATCTTTGTAAAGGCATTCTAACATATTTAAAATCTTTGTGAAATCATTCGGAATCGTTCTGAAATCTTCTTCAATACTTGAAATACTTTGCAATATAGGTTCTTTCAATATGGTGTACACTAGGGTGGTCCAAAAATGCATCGCCAAAAATTTTTCACTT
>NC_046662.1:129034072-129044096 GCF_010883055.1 Belonocnema kinseyi
GTTTACACTTTCGGAAAAGGAAAATCTGTAATTTTTTGTTTTTCGAAATTCGAATTTTAACACGTGCACCGGGAACTTCAAAATTCCATTTAATTAACATGGGGAAATTTTTAATTTTTGAAAAATTTAACTATATCTATTTGTTTAAACACTCTATATTTACTCGAACTTTTTTTCGATGGGTAGAAAAATTTACTACAAACAATGACAAACAATTACATTTCAATCAGACAATACGATTATTTTTTACATTATTTGCGAATAAATAATTGTTTTAACAATTTACATTTGTTGAAACAATTAAAAATGGTTCAAAAAGTCATGGTATTTACACATATTGTCCATCAGTAAATACTTGTATGAACAAGAGATGGAAATTGCTGAAAAGTTACAATAATACTTTAAAATGCAGTTTTTTTAATTTTTTGGTCATATTTTTGACGTAGAAAAGCATGTATAATACGTAGAGTATTATACGTTACCAATCCTGCGAACATTGAAGAAAAATCTTTGATGTATCGAAAATATCGAAGTTCAAAACATGGAGTTCAAGAGCGAAACATGAATGTTTTTCTATGAAGTCTATGAAAATTCAGTATTTTTTCATTCAACCATCCATTTATTAATATAAGTCACGTTTCGCAGGCTAAGAAGACCTTTCTGTTATTTTCTATTTTCAATCAGTACAAAAAACTAATTTTTCAGCTTAGCTGAGAGAATTTTTTTTCTTAATTTTTTCAGGAGTCCTTTTAATATTCTCTAGAAATTTATCACACAGAAAGAACTGGTTCAGCTGTCTCAACTAGACGTTTAGGTGGATTTCGTCTCCTAAGAAAATATAGACGTGTTACCTACATTTCTAGCTTTGTTACGTAATTTTCCTAGATAATTTCTAGATGGCCTTTAAATAATAACATCTATGAAAAATAATTTCGATCGAAATTAAGGAAAGGCAAGTTCTAAAATTTTCACTGTTGGTGCTGCGGTGGCGCAATTGGTAGCGCCCCTCACATGTAATGAGGAGGTTGTTGGTTCAAACCCAGCCCGCAGTGAATTTTTTAGAACATATTTTTCTCGCATTTTCAATTAATTTCGCGTAATAAAAATTTATTATGATATAGTAGTTCTTCCACTTATTAACCGTACAATGCAGAGACCTCTGTCGTACAAACATCAAAATAACCACTGGTATTAGGCCTCTAAAATAATATTCTATCTAATTGACCAATCTAACTGAAACTCTGTTTCAAACTTGAATACAACTTTATATGTTCAATTGAATCAGATATACTGGGCCAGTACTCAGTCAGTACTGGCTGGTAATGCTCCGCAGTACTGAAGTGCTGTACTGGTGTGGTACTGCATACCTCTACTGGTTCTGTAATGGCAAACGTTTGGCGTACGAAAATTCCGGAGTTAACTTTAAAATGGTGAAACATCTTTTAACTGTTTTTAGGGCGCATCTATTTTATCCATTCATCATAATAAGACTGAATATCGACTGATTATTATTTATAATTACAAAAATGTAAGCTGCATTCCAGCTTTCTGTTAATTTTAACACCAATAATTGTTATACTCTAGAGTTATAACAAAAAAGGTATTCAAAATTCATATTAATTAATTGTTAAAAAAATCTTCAATTGAACGCGGCTGAATTTTAAACGCTACGAGGTTTTGAACCTATATCTATAACTGAATCTACCGCCTATCAGTCGACATTCCTAACCATTACTCTATACCGGATGACGAGAACTGTGCGCGAAGTAACTGCGCACCAGTCCAGGTGCCACAGGCACAGCTTTGGACCGGCCTATCTGCACTGTTGCTTCGTGCACAGTTGTGTCATTGACTTCTATAACTGCAGAATTAAAAGTCAATACAAAAAAAATCATCCTCGTAAGACAAAGCTCAAAAAAGTTACAACAAAAATTTTTTAATTCTGTTTTTCTAATCAAAGTCCCGTCTCTCTGAAGAATCCTAGAAATTGCTGTGTTTTTCTGAAATTTTCAACTCACTGCCCACATTTCTTATAGAGTTACTTAACGATATATTATCCTCGGAAAAAATAATTCTTTAGATTAATTGTTATTCATAACTATCTCCGTCTATATTATTCCCATCTACTTGCGGGTTTTTATCTAATTTGTAACTTTTCGCCTCCTTTTAATTGGAGTGAAGTAATAATTGAAATGAGTTAAAAAAATAATTGTCTTAACAATTTGTTCTATTGTTAATAATCTTCTCTTTGCTTAATGGTAAAGAGTTGCAGTTTTTTCTAAGATTTTTAACTATTTATCTATTTTTCAGTTCGAGTGACTAAATAATTCAATATATTTAGCAAAGTGAATAGTTTGAAAAAATTATCCTTTTTTGTAACTATATTCATCTACATTAATGCAAGATAGTTTCGGTTTTTTTCTAGATATTTTAAGTTTTTGTCCAATTTTCACAGTGAGGTATTAATTAATTCAAATTAAAAAAAGTAAACTGTTTTCACTTTTCACTTAGTAATGCAATAAGCAAAGAAATTTAACAATCATGATTATTTAAACAATTGATTGTTGCTTATATCTCTTCACTGAAAGCAATTGTGTAGATAGTAGGACTAGACCTGTAAATTTGTCCATAACTAAAAAGGCAGAAAAAATTTAAGTATTTGATAAAAGGTACAGCTTTCTAGCACTTATATTTATCTTCGATATAAAATAAGTGCAAGAAAGGTGACCCAATACGGAAAAAATATTTTCTTAGTTTTTCACATCAATCGATAGTTTTTTATTTTCTCGTTATTAATTTAAAAATGTTCTTTCATACCCCAAAACTGCGAATTGTTATTAAACTGCAAAGTGAAGTTCTCTCATGCAGTTCCTGTGTTGGACCGCCTCTTCAATCGCATCCCTTTTTTTGCGGAAGGTCACATATTAATTTCATTAAGAATAATTAATAAGCATTAAAGAAAATTAAATTTTCAAAAACCTCTTTCTTTTCGTGGCAATATTTCTTCTGAAAAAAACAGGTATTTGAAATATCCTTCAAATTTTCTATATGGATTACTTTAAATGTAAATTTTCTTCAAAATAGTCACCAAGAGCTTTTTGCCAAAATTAATGTTAATATTTATTATTTTTTGCTGACTAAACTGTAAAAAAAATATTTCCATTGCTGAAAATATCCCCAACTTTCTAGCATTACTCTAAGCGTAACTTTCTTATATTATTAAAATTGAACGTTATTAACAATAATATTAAATTATTGAAACAATTATTTTGTCAGATTTTATTTATTTTTCACCTCAATTCAATTGCAAATTAATAAATAGTGCAACATTTTGCAAACAATTGCAATTTATTAATGTTATTCTAATGATGGTCCAAAAAGTGACATTTGAGCAATTTCAATGGGTATGTTCAACCAATAGTTCTCTTAGGGAAATACATTGACGCGTGCTTTTTTATTTCCAAGCAAAAAATATTTTTTGCTCTTACTTTAGTCTATTTTTATGTCTTATGGAGGCTCATTGTGAGCCTCGTATATACTTGTGTAACTTGATATTTTGTAAATACATTTTTGAAACTATTGGGAGCAGATTTCTAGATAAAAAAATGAATGAACTTCTTATTCAATTGAGAAAAGTGTAACAAAAGCTTATGAAAAATGACGCATTTAAGTTGATCACCGGCTGAAGAGACTGCAGTTGGACGGCTGCAACAAAAGTTGACCCTTGGTCGGGCCTCCCATTGTGCACCGTATTTGCTGCGGTCCCATGCTAGGGTCACTAACAGTGAGTTTCAATGGCAGAGTAATAATAAGTTTATTAATCTGTAACAGCTTTCTGAGTCGAACCTGTAGCTGATGTTAGGACTTGTCTACTTTAAATCAGAAAACTTTGAAGCCTCAAGCTAACGGCTCCAAAATATCGACGACAGCATGTAGCATTTTCTGAGGAAATTGATAATTACCCAATGCCCGTATTTAACAAAATTCTATTCAGATATACATTTTCGTCGTGAGGAGTTATTACTTTCAAATGTTCTTTTGAGATTGAAATTAAGTCCACTTTCTTATGAAAAAATTTGTATTACAAATGTTAAACATTTCTCTTTACAATGAGTTATACAATACGAATAAAAAATTACTTCTTAAATGTAATCCCCATAACTTAGTTTTGTACGGTTCCCAAAAAGCACCAAGTACAGTGGCACTGAAAGTCGAAGTACACCTTTTTTTTCTTTATATCATATTATATATAATATATTATATTATATATAATTATATTAGGCCAATTTTTATATATATTAAGTAGATATTGAAAAATAATGTAAATTTTTTTTTGTCCTTAACAGTTCAATTTTGAGAATTTTCTTATCAAATTCCAAGAACTTGAAATTGTAAATAAAATGTTGAAAAGATTTGAAAAATCATGAAAATCAGAACAAAAATGTAATAGATATATATTTTGAGGACCTTGCATACAAATCTCATGATTACATGTTTCATATATTCTAAAAAAATATTCTTGTTACCGCGATTTTTAAGATTTATAATCATAAGTTGTTGTAATATGGTAAAAATAAGTTCAAAATGATTTGAATTCCCTGAAACCCTAATTTCCTAATACCCAACTTAAACGAAATTCTTATTTTCTGAAGAGTCTTGAATCTTGTACCCAACGAGACCATTTAACCAATTTTTTCAACAACAACAAAATTACTTTTAATACCCAGGCCTGTTATGCAATTACAATAAAAATGATTATTAATAGCTTATTTTACTTATCAAACTTTCCTTATACTTAGTGTAACTTTTACACTAATCTCAAGTTTCCTCTTTGTCCAGCCAACCAAAAAAAAAATAAATATCTACATAGCATTTTCAAAGCATCAATAGCCATTGATTTCGCTACACAAACTCATAAGGCGATGTAGCAGAAGCCAGCAAAAAGAGGCAAAAATCAAGCAAAAACTTTCAAGCTTACTTAAAATATGCCACTTTTTTATGTAAAAAACTTTCCCTGTTGCTTCGAAAATAGTGCCAAATTTTTTTATTTACAGTTTTTGCCAGTGAGTAATAACAACAAATTATAACATTTTTTGAAAAATTTGACTATGTCGAACCGGATATTTCTTCAGCTTTAATGAAAGAATAATATTGTAATTGTGTACTTTCTCATCAGAGAAGGTATTAGATTTGTGTAAAATTTGACCCCCCCCCCCATTTTTGTCAAATGAAAAAACGAGTTTTTACGAATGTTTCTGCCTGTCTGTATGTCTGCCTGTATGCCTTTCTATATGTCTGTATGTCTGCCTTTATGTCTGTACGTATGTATGTCTGCCTGTATATCAGTCTGTATGGCTTTTCGTATGTCTGCATGTATGTCTGTATGTATGCCTGTCAGTATGTCTGACTGTGTGCGCGATAACTTTGAAAAAATAAATCTATTAGATTGGCCTTTTGTCTACTCGTTTAGTATCCTAAACTAAAGCTCAAGTTCGTTAGATATATTATAAAAATACGTTATCGAGCGCGAAGTGCGAAAAACAACTGTCGCGCACTTAGGCGCGCTCAAACTTGTGAGCGAAGCGAGCCGCGCGCATGGCGCGCGATTAGGATGTACCCGCTAAGCAGGCTGATTTTTAAATTAATTTTTGACTAATGTTTCCTTTGTTAGAAAATGGTCAATTTTACGTTTTTTGAGAGATCAGCGGTTTTCAACGATCAGATGCAAAAAATGATGGTGTTATTACGGCGAAACAATATTTCATATTTTTTATTGCTAAAATAAACGTAAAACTGACCATTTTTGAAGGCTGGAAACATCACTAAAAAATTTTTTGTTTCGAAAAAAAAATGTCACTATGTTTCTTTCATTGAAGCTAACGAAATTTCGAATCCCACATATTCAACCGTTTCAAAAATGTGTGCATAGGACTTAATAAAAAAAACATGTTTTTTATCCATTTTCAAAAAATTCTTAATCAAGTAAAAATTTTTTTTGCAATTAATAATTTGTTATTATTATTCACTAGCAAAAACTATACATAAAAAAAATCTGCTATAATTTTCGAAGCAATAGGGAAATTTTTTGAATTTAAAATAATTTGAATTTTAAAATAAAAAAAAGGGAACAGAAGACCTTAACCAATTTCAAAATCTAAATCTAAATTCTGGGAATTCGTGAATTTCTTGAATTCTCTAAGATCCCTAAATTTCTTGAATTCTCTCAATTTGTTGGATTCCCTAAGTTTCTGCAATTCTATGAATTCCTTGAATTCGCTGAATTCCTGGGGTTACCTGAATTCCCTGTAGTTTCAAAATTCGTTGAATTTTCCGAATTCCTTGAAATTGTATGACCTTGAAGTTTGCTACAGATATGGATTTAAAAGTTGTGTAATTGATTTAAAAAGAAAGTAACAATCGAATAAAAAAAATAAAAAAACACACCTCAAATCGCTATATTACTAACAATTGCAGCCGAAATACTATTCTATCTATTCATGCTTCATGCTTATTATTTATGATTTAATTTGCTTATTTAAGATATCTGCAGATATCTGCCGGATACTTTTTCCTAAAGAAGGCCGTAAATAATAATTACATTACGAAAGGTGGTTTTCCCTCAGGTTAGGCATAACAATAGATAGAAAATGTATGAATCTTAAGGGATTACTACTCTAATAAAGGTGTAAAGTAATAAATAATAAAGGTAAGTTAAATCATGCAATCTTTATTTTATTGCCATCTACCTGCTCAGCTAAGTGCACCCGCTAGACTTTTCCTGCGGTTTCTACCTGAGCCCGAACGCTATGCCCATAAGAATAAAAGGCGAAACATAAAAGTTTTTAAATTTTGCAATCAGCAATTTAAAAATATTATATTCGGAATCTACGTTTTTTTGCGATTCCAACTATATGTGACTTGCAAACAAAAGATGAAAACTAGAATCAGTTGCCTTAGATTTTAGTTTATGTTTTGACTCTAGTTAGCTACATTGTACAAAAAATTTCTGGTAATTTTACCGCTTTCAGAGTAGCTCCGATAGTAACGTTTTGACTGAAAATAACGAAGTTCATCGAATGAATCTTTGTGGAGCTGTCAAGAAGAAGTCAAGAACTCCAATCTGAACTCTTGGAATTCTCAACATTTGCGAATTTCAAAATTTTGGATTTTCTCAAAAGTGCCATAGTTCTTCGAATTTTGACTTGATGAAAAAGTTTTATTACACTTTTTTATATATGTAGTAAAAGAAATTTAAAAACTCTGCTCAGAACTCTTAGAACCCTCATCATTGTGGAATTTCAAAATTTTTGATTTTCTTAAGATTGCCGAAGTTCTTCAAATTTTCAAATGATTGAAAAGTGTTGTAACACTTTTTTGTAGATCTGTCATCAATAAGTCCAGAACTCCGATCATAACTCTTAGAACTCTTGACACTTTGAAATTAAAAAATTTTGATTTTGTAAACGTGGCGTAGTTCTTCGAATTTTGACTTGATTAAAAACTTGTAAAATACTGACTTGTAGAGTTTTCATAACGAAGTCTAGAACTCTAATCAGAACTCTTAGAAATCTCAAATCTGATAAAGTTCTAAATTTTTTTTCTTTTAAGTGCCATAGTTCTTCGAATTTGAAGTTAATTGAAAAGTTTTATAATACTTTTTATTATATATATATAGCATGAAAAATTCCAGAGCTTCCATCAGAACTCTTAGAACTCTAAACATTTTGAAATTTTTAAAATTTTTGTTTTTCTTTAAAGTACCATAGTTCTTCGAATTTTAACTTGAAGGAAAAGTTTTATTGAACTTTTTTGTTGAGCTAATTTGAAAAAGTCCAAAACTCTGATCAGAACTCTTTGAACACTCAACATTGTGGATTTTCAAAATTTTGGATTTTCTTAAAAGTGCCGCAGTTCTTCACATTTTGATATGATCGAAAAGTGTTATAACACTTTTTTCTAGATCTGCCATTGTTAAGTCGAGAACTCCAATCGGAACTCTTCGAACGTTCAACATTTGGGAATTCCAAAATTTTGGACTTTCTTAAAAGTGCCGCAGTTCTTCAAATGTTGATACGATCAAAAAGTGTTATAACACTTTTTGTAGATCTGCCATTATTAAGTCCAGAACTCCAATCGGAACTCTGAGAACTTTAAACATTTGGGAATTCAAAAATTTTGGATTTTCTTAAAAGTGGAAGCGTGAGAAGCAAGGGGACTCACGCTAATCAAGCACCCGAAAGGGAACAGAATTTACTACGTCCACGTCGTTGTTCCTGGGTAATGCTAAACTTAAACGTAAACTGCTTGGAAAAAACCTTGAAAAAACCTTAAAGATCATAAACAAGATCAATACATAACTCACCAATGAATTTCTCGTTAAAATTTACTTCAGGAATCGCACTGACCTCTTGGAAAACTTTGTTAATTTCAAATAACATCTAACTCACCTTGAACGTTACAATTTACCTATGACTTGGGTACATACCTGAACGTAAAATTTTCCGCTCTATCGATTGCAGATGTAAAAAAAGGGGGTTTCCATTTAAAAAAACAAAGTTGACCTTCAAAAATCCATTAAGGTCAACATGAAGGTCACCATTGAATTCCTCGTTGAAATTTACTTCAAGGATTACACTGACCTCTTGGAAAACTTTGCTAATTTAAAATAACCTCTAACTGACCTTAAACGTTACAATTGACCTATGACTTGGGTATGTACCTGAACGTAGAATTTTCCGCTCTATCTATTGCAGATGTAAAAAAAGGTTTCCGTTTAAAAAAACAAAGTTGACCTTCAAAAAGCACTGAAGATCAACTTCAAGGTCAAGATGAAGGTCACCATTGAATTCCTCGTTGAAATTTACTTTAGAAATAACCTTCACTTTTGTGAAAAATATTTTACCTGAGGAAATATCCAACCGTTCCGGGACTTCTTAGACACCCTTCATAATATAAATTATTGTACACAGACGTCGAATTTACGAGGGTTGTCCGTAAAATAAGGTTCCCAGTGTTTTTTTACAGTGTAAAACATGTTTAATTCCATAAATGCGTACATATTTGGAAAGTTTAGACTTTTACATATTTTTCTACATAGCCGCCGCTGAGGTCAATGCATTTTTGCATGCGGTGTACGGGCTTTTGAATGCCCGAGCCAAAAAAAATCTGCCGCCAAGCAACGCAGACACCTGAGAACCGCTTGTTCCAGCTCTTCTCTGTCGCCGAAATGCGTTCCACCCAGGTGTTTCTTCATGTCACGAAGAGATGGTAGTCACTTGGGGCTAGGTCCGGGCTATAGGCTGGGTGTTTGATAATACTCCATCCAAATTTTGCGGTGAGCTCGTTGGTGGCGTTAGCGGTGTGCGGTCGAGCGTTATCTTGATGCAAACGCACCCCCTTAGACAGCCCGTTCTTGAACTGTCTGCACCATTTCGCGTAGCTGGAGATGGACTTCTACCGACGAAATGTTTTTTGCTGACAGTAAACGGATCAGCGAGCGCAACTCACACCTGGCGGACGAAGCGAGGGGGAGAATAGGTTTGGTAAAGTCGACTTCGACTTTAGTCAAAAGTCGACTTTCAGGGGTCCAAAATTCGACTTTTTACAATCGACTTTGCGCTCTTGAAGTCGACTTTTTTCGTTCAACTTTTCGACTTTTTCCGGCGACTTTGCCTGCCGCCGCGTACCAAGTCCACAATATACGAGTATAGTTGCAGCAGGTGTGCTGTTTGCTTTGCAACTGTTGCTATGCGATAGCGATACAGCTCACGACTGAAGCCGCCCACGCATGACGCGCACGAACGCATAGCACCAACCAATGCCGTACAAGGCTGCTTCTGGCCGTGCTGGCGGGCTACTTGCAAACGTACAAATGCATTACATACGTTTATAGCATCAATACTTTTATTTTCGATAATTTTAAGTTTTTTACTGCCTACAGGATTTCCACTTATCGATTTTTCACTGTTACATGTAAATAAATACCCTTCTTTTGTTCAGAACACTAATACGCACCTGTGAATAA
>NC_046662.1:129044196-129049311 GCF_010883055.1 Belonocnema kinseyi
TGAAAGTATTCCTCGTAAAAAAAAAATATTGTTGGCCCGAAGAAGGGCCGATAAGAATAAAGTGAGAAATTCAATTGTAAATTCAATCTTCAAAATTGATTCTGAAATGTCCTCAGATTTAGTAGGTAATCTCATTAAAGGAGATTATTTTATTTAAAATTTAAGCCTGTTTGAAAGAACTAGTTGGCAACCAGATATCGATTGAAATAAAATAATCACCGTCCACTGCATTATGTTATCCCGCGTCGACTTATCATTGCTCTCTCTTTTCTAAGTGGGACATGACTTACGGCTACTGGTCATTGACGAAAGAGTGGGGGTTTTCTTTGGAGAATTGGCGCACTAACTCACAGTGGAATAAGATAAAAGAAACTACTTGAGACCTTTACGTCACTCGATCTCTAATTGCCGACAGGTATATATTTTTAAATTGTCAGTTTACTGTGTGTCTGTGTGTAGTTTTTACTGAACAGTAGCTCAGACATAGGTCCTAGTCCCGCGTGGGTTTACTTCACAAAAATAAGTGACGGATTGATAGTGCGGTGTAGTGAGTGCAAGAAAGAACTTTCCTACAATAAAAGTACGACAACGCTCGCCAACCACCTGCGAGTTATTCATAAAGTTGAGATGCAGTACACAAAAAAAAGGCAGCAAATTGAAACAACTTTTAGTGAATATGTTGCTCTTGGCCCAGGCTCTGTAGACGCACCGGACGAACAGGTAAAAAATGATTATTTTTTAATTTTTGATGAATTTATTTATGTAAATAGACTCTAATATTCTTACTGTCTTGCCGAAAACCTTGATTGTGATGTTTTTATTAGCGTCAAAAGCTCTAAATTATAATAAGGTTTTGTGAAAAAAATTGTTTGTAAAAAATTTCTTACTTTAATGTAAATATTCTCTATAGAGAAATTGCCCATTTTGACATTCTTTCATGAAAAGGCTCAGCTGATTAAGCAACAGAATCATGAAAAAATGGTCAAAATGTATCTTTGCTTACAAAAATGGTTAAAATAATTGTTAAAAGTCGGCTATTTCTGACTAATCATAATTGCACATTAGCATCTGTCGTATTTCTTATAAAACCTATAGATTTTAAGTAGCTTAGGTGAACACCCGCGCGCTTTGCGCGCGGAGTTCTGGTTCATTTTTAGATACAGGTCATTCAATTTAGCTTATTTCAAATTTCGCAATGCAATTACTAATATATTCTGACATTTAGATGGTTTTCATGTATTTATATTCTTTTCAGAGGATTTTAGTGATTGTATAAAAACTTTTCTTCTGTTTATGAATTTTATTTACAAATTTCATTTTTATCGACAGTCATTTTTATTTTTTCATTTAGCGTGTAGACAGACATATTATATATTTTTTCGGAGGTTTTTTAATGCAAATTTAAATATATATATATAAAACTTTGCTAATAATACAAAATGAAGTTCAATAAAAAATTAATAGAAAATTCGTTTTTTGTAATTCAGACGTGATTCCTTTCACTGAATTTGGTTTCTAAAAATCATGAAAAAATTAAAAGAATGATGAAGCTCACTTCTATTTCAACTTCTTAGAGAACTTTCAGGTCAGCCGAAATGGTATGTTTGAAATTTTGGCTGGATATGGAAAAAATTTCTCTTCAATACTTGAAAAATTAATGTTTTTAGCAGTTTTGAGTATAAAAAATTATATTTTATGCGTGAAACATTGATCTAGACGATTATATTACTGAACATTGTATTTTTTATAAAATGTTCATCGAAAACTCTTATTTATATTTATGAAATGAATAAGTTTTTATACCTAGTTATGAAATATAATTGCACATAATATTAATATATAATTTTTACATATAAATTTATATGTATCAGATGAAATAAGGAATTTAGTAATTTATGAATATAAGACATGAAAAATATGCGATGGATAAATCTTGGAATAACAATAAAAAATTTTCCGCCAAAATTTTAAGCATACGAAAGATATAATTTCGTGTGGCCTGAAAGTTAGAGTTTTCGGACGGTTCTATTACTTTGAGAATGGCCACGAGAATAAGAATATTACCGAGAATATAACCGAGAAATAAATTCCCTGATAATTTCTGAATTTGTTTTAATTAATAGAAAATCGCATTTTTTCTTAAATTTTTCGGTTGAGAATTCATCTCCGTTTTTAAAAGTTTGTTCTTTTTATTTTAAAGTTTACCTGATTTAGCAGAAATTAAGTCTTTCTTTGATAAAAATGCAAATGTTTGGTTAGAAATTAAGATATTATATTATTTTCTTGACAACTTAATTATTACGTAGAAAATTTACTTTTAGTTTAAAATTTACATTTTGGTGTTAAAAAATGAACTAAAATATTTTCTGGATGAAAGTTCCACTTACAAAAAGAATTTTTTTATTACTATTTCATCTGTTTTAGTACAAAATCGATATTTTTTGGATGAATATGCAACTATTTGGCAGAAAATTTAACTATTTTGTTAAAAATTCATCCTTTTGTATTGAAAGAATTAATCTTTTTGGATTGAGAATTCAATTTTTTTGGTATCAAATTATTTCTTGTTAAAAAATTCATAGTTTTATCGTGAAAACTCGACTTAAATCTTGTTCAACAGAAAATTCGACTATTTTTTTTGAAAATTTATCTTTTTGATTTAAAACTTCATCTGTTATAGAAGAAATATCATTTTTTGTCTGAAAATACAACTGTTTGGTTAAAAATCGTTCTTCTTTGTTTGATAATTCAACTAATTTGTTTAAAACATTTGATTGAATCGCTTTGTTAGGAAATTACTTTTTTTCTTAAATATTTATATTTTAAGTTGAAAATTTATCTCTTTGGTTAAAAGTTTAATTATCTGCTTATAAATTAATCTTTTTTAATTAAAAATTCAACAACTTGGGTGAAAGTTTACCTACATTTTGAATTTTTTTTATTGTAGGCTTATGTCCGGTTAAAAATTTAACTGTTTAGTGGAAAATACTTTTTTTTGTTTTTAAGAATTAATTTTTATTATATAACTGAACTTCTCCATTTTTTAAAATTGGTATTTTGTAGTTAAAATTCGCGTCTTTTTGTAAAAAATTCTTTTATAGTTTGAAATTTCATTTTTTTCCCTTAAAAATGCATCAGTTTCGTGGAAAAGTAGTATACAACTACTAATAAGTTTACTCGAGAGCCAATCACCTCGCGGATAAGTTATCTCCTACAGCTAACTTCTCAGAGTACACATCAATTCTTATGTTAAGGATCATTGCAAATAACGAAAAAATGAGTTGGTACGTGTCGGACGGTGTCCAAAGATGTGCTCTTTCCCGACTGTGCCTGTTGTGACAAACCAGTCACAACAATTCTGTCATTAATGATAAAAACGGTAGAAAAAATTTCACAGTGTGGATCATATTCCAATCACTGAATATTTCACAAATTATTGATTTTTACATTTTTGTTTATACATTAGAATTTGTTTTGAAATCTTTTTAAATGATATTTTAAAATTATTTTTTTGTAATATAAAATGGAAAAATGAATAGAAGATATCTCTGTTTGCAGGTTTCGGGTACTGATAGGACTGCAACAAATCTCATTGATACATCATCAGGATCGACGGAGGCTGCACCCAAATTTTTCAGGACATCTGGACACTTTGGATCCACTCAGATACCCCTAAGTATAATAGACCGTAGGCTGGCAAAGTAAATGGGAGCGTGATACGGATAAGGCCAATTTTCACATGAGATGTTCCTCTGATGATGAGGAACGTAAAAATGGGTGTCTGGCAGGTGTGAGCGGATGCGTTCACCTGTGGCGAGCTGTCAAAGGTGCGAATTTTTAGCAGTTAACTTACGTGACTCGGATAAGTTTGAAAATTGGTGTACATGTAGGGGCTGACATTAGAAATAGCACCTGCGCATTGCCAGGCGCTTACCTGGATGCAAAAGTGTTGCTAGGCGGCTTCGAAGTCGCCGGAAACTCAGGTGAAATTTCTCGAAATTGATTTTACAGGAAAAAGTTTGAAACAAAAGTTGGTCCACTCCCAGAGATTTTTCGAAAATTATTAAGAGACAAAAGGCACTCTATTACAGATATACTCCAAGATGAATAAGAAGTATTTGTTCAAAATGTTAATATTTACCAAGTTATTCGCATTTTCCCTTCTTTTTCCCATTTTTTCAATCACCTGCTGTAAAAGTGGGACGATGGTCGTGGGGGCTAAAGCGTTGGCTTTGGACCCACTCCTTCGGCTTGCGGGTTCGATTCCCGCCTCGCACTCTGGAAGAGTCTCGGTGGCCCATGCGGTGAACACTAGCCTAGCAAGGGAGTTGTTTATCTCCGGAGAGTCGTGGGACCGGTACCTCTAGAGAAAAAGGTTTTCTCTAAGTACTTAAGGCTGTTGCTCTTGGTTGCTGTATCTTTAGCAATTTAGAAGAAGGTGTGCTCAAAATTAGTACAAGAATAAAGTAAGTCTTGTGCAATGAATTGGCGTCAGCCACTTTCAATTAAAACAATAACTTATTCTGCTATAAATAACCATAATCAGTGTCACGTTCTCAGCTTCTGATTATCGTAGAAAGTTGTAATAAAGATGAATATGATTATAAAAATTAAACAACAAAATCGCTTTACTTTAAAATACCCATTATTTATTATTGTTAAAGTTGATGTTTTGTCGTCGAGATACGTTCGATCTTTATTACCATGACGAATGTCAAGTATCCCAGACCCAGCGTGGATCATTGGCGTAGGAATTACAAATTCTTGGTTGTCCATTTTGAATGCAGTTCTATACTCGGAGACAATATTATGCTATTTTAAAATACAAATTGTTGAGCTTCATAACAATCAGAGCAATATATTAAAACAATTAAAGACAATAATAATAACGGTGGTTTGGAAATAAAAGTTATTGATATGATTTTATTTCGTAGATACTCATCTCCAATCCCTAGAAAACCTGACACGGTCACATGAAGTCCTGGAATATGAGTTCAATTTTTCGAAAATTCAATATTTCACCATGTTCATTAAATAGGATTTTTAAGTGTCCGGCGGCACGTGTTAATATTTCAATTTCGAAAAAAAAACATTATGGATGTTCTTTCTGCAGAA
>NC_046662.1:129049411-129055759 GCF_010883055.1 Belonocnema kinseyi
TTTATTATTAATTTATTAATTGTATTATTATTGTCTTTAATTGTTGTAATTTATTGCTCTGATTGTTATGAAGCTCAACAATTTGTATTTTAAAATAGCATAATAGTGTCCCCGAGTATAGAACTGCGTTAAAAATGCACCACCAAGAATTTGGAATGCCTACGCCAATGACCCACGCAGGGTCTGGGAAACTTGACATTCATCACGGTAATAAAGATCGAACGTATCTCGACGACAAAACATAAACTTTAACAATAATAAATAATGGGTATTTTAAAGTAAAGCGATTTTGTTGTTTAATTTTTATAATCATATTCATCTTTATTACAACTTTCTACGATAATCAGAAGCTGAGAACGTGACACTGATTATGATTATTTATAGCAGAATAAGTTATTGTTTTAATTGAAAGTGGCTGACGCCAATTCATTGCACAAGACTTACTTTATTCGTGTACTATATTTGAGCACACTTTCTTCTTAATTGCTAAAGATGCAGCAGGTGATTAAAAAAATGGGAAAAAGAAGGGAAAATGCGAATAACTTGGTAAATATTAACATTTTGAACAAATACTTTTTATTCATCTTGTAATAGAGTACCTTTTGTCTCTTAATAATTTTCGAAAAAATCACTTGTTGTCAATAAAAAGGGCTTTTTATTGTTATGGTATTTCTTTAATCGATGTTTTCTCCAAATATATCAATTTTATCAAAAAATTATATACCAATGAAAATATGCATCTCCGGGAGTGGACCAACTTTTGTTTCAAACTTTTTCCTGTAAAATCAATTTCAAGAAATTGGCAACACTTTTGCATCCAGGTAAGTGCCTGGCAATGCGCAGGTGCTATTTCTAATGTCAGCCCCTACATGTACACCAATTTTCAACCTTCTCCGAGTCACGTAAGTTAACTGCCAAAAATTCGCACCTTTGACAGGTCGCCACAGGTGAACACATCCACTCACACCTGTCAGGCACCCATTTTTACGTTCCTCATCATCAGACGAACATCTCATGTGAAAATAGGCCTTATCCGTATCACGCTCCCATTTACGTTGTCAGCCCACGGTATATAAGTGGATGAACAACGCTTTAGGATTTTCAGGTAATAATATTAGTATGATTTGTTTTTCACCTGAAATGAGACATGCCTCCACCTATCTAGTAAGCTTAATTATTTTATTTCAGCTGGTGGGCATAGAGATGTTTTCGTGACAACATGTGGAGTATCCACATGTCTACAAGGTGGCAATGAGATTTTTGCAATACTTGCTACATCGATTCCTTCTGAAAGGCTATTTTCCTATGCAGGACTGATAGTGAATCAACTGCGTACACGCATTTCGGGAAAGCACCTCAGCCAACTTCTTTTCTTGTGTGGCTTACATGAAAAATATATTTTTTTAAAACAATTTAAATATTCATTTAAATTGAAGAAATGTATCAAAACATTGATTTAAATAATACGTTTATTTACAAACATTTTTTAAATGTCTCTATTTATTTCTTTTTTTCATTCAGAGTAGGTTAAAATAATTTTAAGCGAATTGTATTAAAAGTAAGTAGTTTTAAGTGAATTAAGTTCAATTCTGGCAAAAAAGTCGACTTTTTCCATCGATTAATCGACTTTGAAAGTCGACGCGTAAGAACTCGATCGAAAAGTCGAAAGTCGAATTTTCACTGCGATTTACCAAACCTAGGGGAGATCCATCACGTACGGTTGTCAAGCTGTGTGCCAAGCTCGCTAGGGTGGCGATTTGGGGTCTGGGAACCAAGGTACACTACAAAATCACCGGATCCACCGTAACAGCCCTTTTCAGGACTGTAGCGCCATGGAAACCTTATTTTAAGGACAACCCTCGTAGCAACCATTTTCGCAGGAAAAATTTTTAAAAACATTAGCAAATAACTACATTACCGGCGTTTACTTTTTATTTAATTTTTTTAAATTAGTTAATTGAAATATTTAATTCAATTAATTAAATAATAGTAGTAATAATACAACAATTAATTTTTTGCATTGAATCTCTCCGAGTGCACTGTCTCGATATCTAAGAATGATGAATCTTTGCGATCCAGGGCGTAGAAAATAGTTTGTAAAAAGTAAGCGCCAGTAATATAGTTATTTGTTGATTTTTTGAAAATTTTTCCTGTGAAAATGGTTACTAAATTCGAAGTCTGCTGTATACAGTAATTTGTATTATATATCTCGATATTGAAACGATGAACGTTTTTAAATTTCTGCAAAAATCTTCAGATATTGTTATTTTCTATAAGAAATGTATGCGATTAAGATTAGTGTTCCGTAAAGCGAGAAGAGGCTGTATATTAGGTGCGCAACTAAGTTCCCGCTGTTTGCCATCAGATGGCTTCAGTAGAAGTGCTGATCGATTTTGACATTCAAAACATCATGAACCAAGCTTAGACATATGTGACGTGCGCCGAAGAAAGGAGGCTTACTCTAAAAAAATTGAAATCAAAGTTTTTCCACATTTCGATAGTTTTTGAGCTGCTCTTTTTATTTAAACCATCGGAAAAAATATCCGACAATTATTATTGTTAATAATTGAGTTGTTAGATACCCGAGTAATAGGGTTTTGGCCCGAGAGCTCAAGATTTCGTGAAACATCTCCCACCACTCACCTTGCCATCTAAGCGTCTCATCTATACCCCGCCCGTTAGCCGAATCTACGACCTATCTCCTTCCGTGAGGATGTGGTGGTCACACCATGTCATGTTGTCACATAAGTGATTTTATTTTGGCCCCATATACTTTTGTTTGTGTTAAAATGTTTGATTTTGTGCAAAATAATCGTCATTTGCGGGAAGTGCTGATGCGTGAATATTCGGCGAAGCCGACGACGTAGAAGTATTACCGGGCAGCTCCCATGACTTTCTTCTCTTTGTGTTGCTGTTATCAATCTCTTTTTCATTACCCTTCTCGATGGGATGAAGAAAACCCTTCCTTTTTTACCGCTGAAGCAGTTTGTCACAGACGAAAAAACAACGCTCAAATGGCACAAAATGGGACAAATCATAAGGAATGCAAGTTCTTTGTTTTTTAATCATTCCCAACGCATGCAATCACTTGGAAATGGCTTGGCAGAAAACTATTAATGCTGAAGCAAGCTATTCTTGCATTTGGTACGGATGCTCATTCAGCAATGCCTCCAATTCAGCGTCTTTGAAGGTTTTTGGAATTTCTTCACGCGGATGGACGTCAACATTGAAATAATCGTCTTTGAAGCGACGGAACCAGTCAAGGCAGGTCGTTTCACTTAGAGGCGCATCTCCGCAAACTTTTTGGTGCTCTCCATCCGCTTCGGCCGCCCTTTTCTTCGAATGGATGAAGAAAATCAACGCTTCCTGCAAATAACGATTATTTGGCACAAAATCAAACATTTTCACACAAAGAAAAGTATATGACGCCAAAATAAAATCACTAATGCGTTAAAAAGGTTATTTTACCATATGTTTAAGCCTGGTTGATTTTGTTTTGAATGTCAAAATCAATCAGCACTTACTGCTGGAGCCATCTATTGGCAAACAGCGGGAACTTAGTCGCGCACCTAATAATACTTACCTTTTTCATACGATTCTACATAATGCGCTATTTTAATTTTTCTTTTGCACGTTACAACACCACAATATATGTAAATAAATCAATGAATAATACATTTTTAACTTGAAAAATTATTATTAATTATTATCAGCGAGTTCACAGGGAATCCTTCTATCACTTTTCACAGTTTTCCTATTCCGAAGCCAAGTAAGACATGTCAAAAAACAATTACAATATAAAGAACACAAATCGCATTTTTATTCTAATTTAAAATTCCCGCCAACAGCAACAACCTTAAGGACAGTACACATGCTGGTAGTAAGATCCATGGACATAGGAAACAAGGGACTAGGCATGCTATTGCGGGAGTGACAAACATGGCAGCGCCCACATGTTTATATTTTCATGCACAGTTTGTCAGCAAAAATGCTTGTGCGCATAATCAAATGGCACATCGTAAGATGGCGGCGCTCCCCACCCATGGAATTCTCCCTTCTCCCGTGGATTCAACCCCGCTCGCCAAAGTTAGGATGGCATGCCTAGTCCCGTGTTTCTTATGTCTATGGTAAGATCAAGTAACATTGATCGATCAGTGTCATACAACTGTCAGTCTCTTTGGTCTCCATTCGTATATTTCTCTTAACCACTTTACTCACATTTTTTAGCTTTTATCCGATTTATTTCAAAAAATTAAACAGCAACCGCATATCCCACAAACATGGAACCCCTTTCGGCGACGGGGAAATATTCGGAGAGCGTTTTTATAGGCACAAATCCGAATTATCATTGACTGCTGGCAAGTTTTGAGTGTATCATGGATTTCACCATTTTTTTGTGCGCCTACGAACATGACGTGTTGAATACAACGTGTTCCGATACATGACCGGTAGAGAAAATTTTAAAGTTTCAACTTTTCTCTCTCAAAAAATATAAAATAAACAACTAAAGGAAATAATTAAATGAAACTAAATAAAAAACAATGGAAAATATATATTTACTACAAAGAAAATAAAGTAAAAACGGCGTCAAGGCCTTGAAAAAAATCTAGACTATTGAAGTACATAATAGTTCTGTGAATTTCTAGCATTCATTTATATTATTTTTCGTGATTGCGGTTTAAAAATATAATTAGCTCAATTTAAAAAAAAACCAAATAATGTTGCTAAACACAAGGCCTGGGATGGACCAAAAATACGAAATCCTAGAATAAAAAAAATAGCTAATATTTAAACGTAAAAAGATACCACGTGTTATCACAAGCGCAGAAATATAATATTTTAATGACTTTTTAATATAAAAAATGGCCTTAGCCCTCGGGCGTCGAAATGATGTCAAAAATCTTGAATTATAGTAAATAAAATATTTGACATATTTGTTCGAAAATTATTGTAATTTTAATTAGGAGTTTTAGTATTGAATGCCAATAAAAAACTTAAGCAAACCCATATTTTTTCTTATAGTTAAATTTTTGGAGTACGAGGGAAAATTACATTTTTGTAAGATTGAGTTACTTCTAATTTCAATTTGAAAATGGTCTTATTTATAACATGGCCTTAGCTAAGCTTTAGAAGCAAGATGTAATATCTTTTGACTTTCAGAAATGCTTCTTAGACTTTACAGCTGCTAAAAAATTCATATACCACTAAATTCACCAATATTTCTAAAAATGAAACATTTTAAAAGACATTTTTCCAGTTCAATAAGGAAATTATAGCTTGCTTTTCAGAGTTTTGATTACTTTAACTAGAAAAATAGTAAGGGCATATTTAACCATAATTCTGGTTGATTTAACCAGACATTTTTTAGCGTATTTAAATTTAAATAAAAGTTAACTGAATCTTTAGGTTCACTTTTCTACTCATTTCCAAAAAAATATAACTTAAAAAGAAAATCAACTTTTTAATTCAAATTTGTTATTACTGTTTTATACTAACAATTTGACATACAAAAAATTATCCACGTCTTAATACACGTAGGAAAAAATATTTGATTTATCAGAATTCAAAATTTTAGGGCCTCTTTGCTACATTTTGGGAATAATTTCAATTTCAAAAAGTCTTTAGAGTTTTTTAATATGAACTGTTTAGAAGAAGTAATTTTTTATATTCGGCTTATCAATCTTTTGGATCATTATAAGTAAGTATGCATATATTTGTGAAGATATTCAGTAATTTAATTTTTGAATTGCTTAAAGACATTTTACTCGCGCCTCTACAAGTATTCGGAGGAACCAATCGGTACATATCGCACCTCTAAAAGTATGTGGCCGAACTAAAAGCAATATATATATAAATTTGTCATAAGGACAACCGTAGGATTTCGCCGGGAGCGGGTGCTAATCTGAAAAATTGCACCCGCTTCCAGCGAAATCGCGGTAATATTTCAGCCACAACCACGTCTCACAACCGTGAGATAGATGGTTACAGACTGTAAAGGAATCAATACGACAATCCAGCAAAAGCCTCGTGCACTCTAAGAACACGGAGCGACCCAAGGACAACCGCCTTCTGCATTTTTCCCGCAAGTGTTCTAGCATATTGTTGACACGCAGGGATGCTTTTTAGGCTATTAGCAAGTGAAAGCTTGGCACCTCCAAGAGCGCTGATGATAAGGACGATCAGTTTAACAGAATATTCCGGGTACAATCGTTGTAACTCTCTTATAAAGTCTCGATACCTCTCTTCCTTTTCATTCTCCTTGGCTATGATGTTTTTGTCAGCTGGTGCCGAAAATTCGATAACGAACATGGTTCGCTTCGCGAAGTCAAGAAGACCCATGTCAGGCCT
>NC_046662.1:129055859-129067609 GCF_010883055.1 Belonocnema kinseyi
AAAACCACAAACTTTCCTGCCGCACTTACTACCGGTATGTGGTTAAACTAATCTCATACCGTATCTAGGGCTTAATATCTTTGACCAAACCAACCTCTCAGCCTACACAAAACAGTCTCGGGCTGACCATTTTTATCCGTTCGTAGTTAACACTAATCAGGCCTCAGCAATATACATAGGCTATTTTACATCATTTTTTGAGATACACATTGCGCAGTTGCCCTAAATCCTTCAGTTGGTCAAATATTTTCTTTTCAATTTGTTTATTTTGTTTTCAACGGTGAAATTGAAAATTTTATGTAAATAATGAAACGATTTTTTAAAACCTTTATGTTTTGTTTATAGTAGTAACAATTAAAATGCTGTGAAATTTAAATAAACAGTGAAAATGGAAATTTCATGTCAATAATGAAACAATTATTGGAAATCTGCGTATTTTGTTTGGAACAGAGACAATGAAAATGTTATGAAATATTAATATAATGATTGGAGCTCTACGCGTGTCCTGTGAAACCTTGGATTGGTCAAATATTTTTTTTTCAATTGGGTTGATTTTTTTTTAAGTCAAAATAAAATTTTCATGTAAATAATCAAAAAATAAGAAAGAATCCAAAACTTTGAAACCGGCATATTTTGTTTATAGGAGTAACAATGAAAATGTTGTGAAACAATAAAATGAATATTTAAGATCTGCGCATGTGCAGGGATACCTTCGATTGGTCAATTATTTTTTTCCCATAAACACACGCATTACCAACTTAATAGTTATTTAGTAACAATAGAAAAAATTTTACGCATATTTGAAATTTACCTAATCTATGTGAAAAATCAAACATATTTGGGACAATTTCCTTTATTGTCTGTATTTCACTTCATGCTTTTATGTTTGAATAATATTAACTGTTTGATTGTAATTTAAGTCCCTTTTAAATTTAATTATTGCAGTTGTAATTATAGAACATATTTTTTTTCAGTTTTAAACGTACACAACTTTCTGCTTTATATAATTCTTCGAAGTCGTAGGGTATTCAATTGAAATACTTTACATTAGCATACTTTTAAGTTTAAAGGATTTCTATTTAAAAAATTATAAATTATTAGAAATTAAGACAGTAATTTCCTTAATGCAAGCCTTCAAATCATTCAATTGTGGAACCAGGCATTGAATATTGCACTTTCCTTATTTCAGAAATGTTCTGAAAAGTTGAACATTTTAAAATCAGTTTAAAATGAAAAAACAACCATTTTTCTATTGATTAATTGAATAGTTTCTTTAACTTTTAATGGCTATAATTTCACAATTCAGGATTTTCATGATACACGATATTTTTTCGTATTTCCACTATCATAAGTTTCAATTTTAGGAATAAAATTGAAAGTGTTCTATTTCGAAAAAATATAATTGGAAATTTAAAAATAATTCATTCCTCAACGATTTAAATGTACTTTGAGAACTTGCAGTACTAACCATGTTTCGATAAAAATTGCCATTGTTGAATTCAAAACGGACAATTGACAATTTAAAAAAAGGTAATTTCTAAACGATTACATTTATTTAACGTCTTAATGTAATAGAAACTGTAAAGGGTTCTAATACAATAAAATTCGCATAGCAGAGTTCTTCGCAAATAAATTTTGTTGTACTCATCCATTAAGCTGGTACTTCTTTCAATTTCAAGTTTCTTGATTATTATATATTAACATTTCTGCATTAATACATTGTTTAATTTTTTATTATTTTCCATTTGAAATTACTTTTTCTTTTCAGCCTTCCTTTTCATGATTTCATTTTAAAGGTTTATAATTGAAAACTTTGCCATTTCGAAGGGTGAAAATAAAGATGAATTTATCTTTTCATTTCAAAACAATGTGGCTTATCAATCTTTACATTAAATAATAACTTTACAAATTTAATAAAAATTTAAATTTCTAGAATCTTTTACTTTGTAATACTCAATTTACAATTCAATTTAAAATTTTCAATTTTTAATCACTTCGAATTTAAACGTATTGGAATTCAAAAGTTGTAATCTTCAAATTATTCATTTTTAAGGCTTTTAATTAGAAATGATAAAATTTTCATTTCTCTGAATTTAAATGACCTACTTTTGACAATCAGAATCGGATAATACACCATTTTTAACATTTAAAAATTGTCCTTTTCTGAAATTTTAATCTGAAATATTTCAATTTTCATATTCTTGAATTCAATATAAAATTGTTCGATTGTAAACGTCAACTTTTGAAAGCTTCTGCTTTAAAATTGATCATTTTTAAATTCCCTGGTGGACCGAAGGAACCGAATGGAGCCTCTACAAAGTACCCGTAAAGACCCCAGGGGTGCCCATTCGGTTCCTTAAAAAAAACTCGAAAAACAGCAAAATCAACTTTTAATTTGTTGAAATTCGGATTCGACGTTAAATTTCCCTATAGAAGGTCATGGAATAATCACAATAGTTTTTTTGCAACGGTAAAAAGTTTTAAAATATGTAAGGCGTATAACACCTGTTGACTGCTACACTTAACACATATCGCCTGTAAGTAGCAGTCAACAGGCGTTATATGTCTTATATTTTTTTAAACTTTTTACCGTTGCAAAAAAAATTATTGCGATTATTCAGTAAACTTCTATAGGGAATTTTAACGTAGAATCCGAATTTCAACAATTTAAAAGTTGATTTTAGCAAAATGTGATTAATTTGCATAGCGCTTAGGAAATAGTATCGATTTTTTCAGTGTTAGATTCCCCCGATTTTATTCCTAGGATAAGAAATATTTTGCCTTCAAAATCTGGGAAATGATAGCGAACATGCTAACGGACGCCCCCACACACTTTTTTTGTGTTTTTTTATTAAAATTTTTTTGATATTGTTAACAACGTGCGTGTATATTTGGAGGTTATGTGTGTTACAATTCACCCGAGCGTTACTTAAAAAAGACTGCGTTTTTGGTTACAATTTTAGGTTAAACTAGTGGTTTTCAATATGGACTTTAAAGAAGGTTTACATTTTTGGAACAATTTAAGGTTATGTTAAAGTTTCTTTACATGAAATCGTCATTTTCAAATGAAATAAATAAATTTCTTACAAGATTCAAAATGTAGAACAATTTATTCTTAAGTTTTGTTAGCTTATTATAGTGATTTTCGTTAGCTATTTACATTTGTATTTTAAAAATATTCGATTTCATAGAAGATTCATCATTTGTTAACAATTTAGGTTGAATTTTAGTTAAATTAAAAATATTTTAATTATTTTAGATTATGTTAGTGTTTTTTGTCGGAAATAGTTGAATTTTCAACAATGATAACACTAGAAGAAAATTAAAAAGAGAAGAAAATTATACATTTAATTTTTAACTGTTGTAAATTCATCTTTCAATTTTCAACAGTTTAAAATTTAACCTTTGAAAATTAAGCTGCCTAAAAATGATGAGAATTAAAATTTCCATTATGAACCGTTGAAAGCAAAAAAAACAGCTACATTTTTTATTAAACACGAGTATTTACAAATATAATATTTACATAATTTTACCCAGTTACGATGACCTGTAACCTTTACATCCTTCATCTGAGATGACAGAGGCACGTTGACGACACCAAAGGCACCTTTGGTTGGAGCTAAGCACCCAGAGGATGCCAAGGAACAGGATTTCAAAGGCTGCTGTTGCGAAGCTCCTCCAATGCTTCCCAATCTCGAAGACAAACGTCAATAATCCTTGACCGATGATCGTATTCCCGTTGAAGATAAATTTGTCTTGATTATTTCGTTTCTTAGCAGCGCCGGAAAGTACAATCGGAGCCCCGGGGCGCAGGGCTGAAAATAAATTTTCGGGTCCCCTCAGAAATAGATTGAAATAAAGGTATTATATAAAATGTTACCCATATAAAAAACATTCGCCAATGGAAATCAAATGATTTTAATATAGGTAGGCCTCACAGACTGGTCCCCATAACCCTATTGTACTCCATGTTTAAAAATTGTTTAATAAGATGAAAGCTTCCTAGAGGCAGGCATTTGGAAATAACGCAAAATCCGGGAATTTATGTGAAAAGAAACTATAAAAATAATCAGGGCTGCCACACAGTCACTGCTGGTAATTTTTTTTCTCAAATCACTTCTTGAGTCACTTTTTAAAATAAAAAGATCAAAGCAGATACTTTTCTTTCAATACATATTTCGATTCAAGTCGATACTAATTTCTGAATCATCTTGAATTCTTTTAAAATATTTCAGGATATTTGTAAAGATGCCAAGAAATTTTCAATAGATTTTAATAATTTTAAGGTATTTAAAGGATTATATGTTATATTTCAAACACATCAGGCATTGTCAAGACCTTTCAATTGAAAATATTTTCAGGAATTTTAATAGATTCCAACGAATTATTAAATAATTTCAATAATTTAAAGTGATTTCAAAGCCTGTGAAATATTTTAGTATGAATTTTCTAAAATTTCGGAAGATATGGAACGATTTTACAGTATATATTTCGGGATGAAAGATTTTTTATTGATTTTTATAAGACTTAAAAATTTAAATTAATTTGACGAAAATCCCGTGGAAAAATCGAAAATTTAAACTTCGATCCAAATGACTCAAAATATAGGAAAAAATATCGAAAAGGAGTTATAACTATAAAAAGTCCTGAATAATTTCATTTTAACCATTTTTTTATAGGACTTGAATATTTATTTTATTTTACAAAAATACCGTGGAAAATAGAAAATTGAAATTTCGGTCCAAATGATTCAATATATGTACATAAAAAAAATCTCCAAAAAGGAATTATAATGTTTAAGAAGACCCAAATAATTTTATTTTAAAAATCTTGTATTGGACTTGACGATTCAGTTAAATTTTACAAAAATACAGTGGAAAAATAAAAAAATAAAAAAATCGATCTGAACGATTGTAAATACGAGGAAAAATCTCAAAAAGCAATGATAACTTTTTAAAAGTCCAACATAATAATTTTATTTCAGCAAATTTTTCTTGGGCTTCACAGTTTAGTTTAATTTCACGAAAATACTTTCGAAAATTTAAATTTTGATCCAAACGAGTGAAATGAAGGAACAGATCTCAAAAATGAATCATAACTTTTAAAAGGCCTAAAAAATTTTATTTTGTCATTTTTTGGTTGGACTTGAAAATGTAGTTTCATTTTACGCAAATGCAGTGAAAAAATAGAAGATTTAAATTTTGGATCCAAACGATTCAAAATACATGGAAAAATCTCAAGAAGGAATTAAAACTTTTGCAAAGTCCTGAATAATTTTATTCTAATAGTTTTTTTTATAGGATTTGACAATTAAATTAAATTTTACGAAAACACAGTGGACAAATAGAAATTTCAATTTTCAATCCAAATGTTTCGAAATACGAGGAAAAACCTCAAAAAGCAATGATAACTTTTGAAAAGTCCTAAATAATAATTTTATTTTAGCATTTTTTTTTTGGAATTGACAGTTGCGTCTAATTTCACGAAAATACTTTCGAAAATTTAAATTTTGATCCAAACGAGTGAAATACAGGAAAAAATTTTAAAAAGGAATCATAACTTTTAAAAGGCCTCAAAAATTTTTGCTTGAAATTTTTTGTTTGGGCTTGGCAATTTAGTTTCATTTTACGTAAACATCGCAGAAAAATAGAAAATTGAAATTTTGATCCAAACGACTCAAAATACTAGAAAAAAATATCAAAAAAGAATTATAACTTTGGAAAAGTCCTAAATAATCTTATTATTACCATTATTTTATAGAACTTGAACATTTAGTTAGAAAAATGTTATTTTTTTCCTTTTTTAGTAGGGCTTAAGAATGTAGTTTAACTACACAAAAATACAGTCAAAAATTGAATATTTCAATTTTGGATCAAAACGATTCAAAATGCATGGTAAAGTCTCAAGAAGGAATTATAACTTTTTAATAGTTCTAAATAATTTTATTCTGATAAACAATTTTATTTCATAATAAAAAAAATCGCAAAAGAGGAATCGTAATTTTTTTAAATTTCTAAATAATTATATTTTAATCACTTTTTTATTGGGCTTAATAGTTTACTTTAATTTTACGAAAATAAAATAGAAAAATAGAACAATCAAATTTTGGATTTAAACGATTCAAAATATGTGGAAAAATCTCAAAAAGAAATTCTAACTTTTGAATTCGTTTTAATTTTACAAAAACAAATTGGAAAATAAAAATTGCAAATTTTAATCCAAACGTTTAAAAATACAGGAAAAAATCTCAATAAATGAATTATAAATCTTGAAAAGTCCTACAAAATTTTATTTTATTCATTTTTCGGTACGGCTTGTTATTTCAGTTTAATCTATCGGAAATACTGTGGTAAAGTAGAAAATTGAAATTTTGAGCGAAATGAATTAAAATACAGGGTAAACTTTCAAAAAGGAACAATTATAACTTTTAAAAACTCCTAAAAATCTGTCTTGTAACCTTTTTTTCTTATTAGCAAAAAATAAGACAGCAAATTTTTTATTAAAATCATATTGATTCTTACCTTCAATCTCACCAAGTTTTGTAATGCCTAGCATTGCGTTTTAAAATCTATTTCTAACATTTCAAACCAGTAGTCGATTTTAAAATATCATATGGCACTTTACTATTTGAATTTAACAACTGTGAAAAATGTGTCAACATAAATATTTTAATCTCTAATAGTTATGTCGGATGTTACTGTGATCTTACAACGATTTCCCCGTTACCGACGCAGTTTCTAGAGACTGGCCACTAAGCTTTTGTAAGTTGGCGCTGTCATGCATTGCCACACATGCTTTTTCCGCTAGGAGACAAACACTTCTGCTATCTCGTCACCTCGCTTCTTTACTGCATTTTAATTATTTCATTTCAATTGGAAATTATATTTTGTTAATTTTTATACAATATATACGTATTGCATTACTGATTTCTTCTTTTTTGGTCAAGTGAAAATGCACCAGACACTTGCAATTAGTGAATGAAAATGCCATGTGGTAAGCTGTCACAATAAAATAAATTAAAATACAAGGCTTTGATGTGAACATTATAAATATTAAAAATACATATTTATCAATGATATAGCAACTTTAATTGACCAGACAGATCTTCTCCATAATATCACCTATCATTTAAAGAAAGAATTAGCACGATATTTCAATTTCGCCGTTTTTAAATTGGAGGAAAAAATAACATGGGAGGTCCGTTATTTATGATTTTAAAATATATCACATGCCCTTAAGTTATACTCAATTTTCTAATTTAAACAAATCAAAACGGTTAAAGCGTGAATACAAGTCAACAGATTAAAAAAATTCAAAAGCGTTCAGAGAATTGAAGAGATTCGAAAAGTATTCTAAGAATTCAAAAAATTTTAAAGAATTCTGTCAATTCCAAAGATTTAACAGAATTAAAAGATTAAAAATAATTAAAAAATTTTTTTAAAGAATTTAATGACTCAAAATCTATTCAAAGATTTCAAATAAATACTTCTTGATTTAAAAATATTAATATCAATTTTAATTGATAATTGATTTTTTTATTTAAAACTTGAAAACCAGACAACAGAGTGCAAAGAACTCAAAAAATCACACGGATTTCCAGCGAATTCAAAGAATTAAATTTTTTTTTAAATTAAAGAATTTAAAAGTATTCAAATACATTTTTAATTTCAGTTAGTTGCTTTTAATTTTAAATTGTAATTAATATTTGAATTAAAAAAATTCAAAGAAATTGAAAGGATTCAACAGAATACACAAAATTTAAAAAAATTCGAAACAATCTAAATTTATAAAAGAATTCAAAGAATTTAAAAAGGCATAAAAATAAATTCAAAGAATGCGAAGAATTCAAAAGAATGCAAACAATTAAAAAGAATTCAAATCAATGAAACAACTAAAAAGTATTAAAAGCAGTTGAAAGCAGTAAATAATCCAAAAGTTTTTTTTTTAAATAATATAAATATTCGCATTCTCCCAAGTTGAGTTGAATCAGCGCTACTTTTTACTTTCCTTGCTTTTTAATATCATAAGTAACCATATTTTTTTTATAAAATATGAAATAAGTAGGAAGTAAAAAATGGTAACAAATGGTTGACGTGTAACATATTGACGTTTCCTAAAGAATTCGAAACAATTAAAAAAACTCAAACTAATTCTTCATATTGTTAATATTAGTCATAAGTAATACATTATCTTTGAAACATAATATCTAAAATAATGGAAAATATAAAATATCCAAGAGTTCAAAGAATTTAAAGAATTTAGAAGAAGCCAAAGAATCCAAAAGTACTTAAAGAAATTAAATGAATTTTTAATTGTGGGTTGTTGCTTTTAATTTCAAGTAATACTTAATATTTCAATTCGAAAAATTCAAAGAATTCAAACAAAATCCAACGCAATGCAAAAAATTAAAAAGAACCAGAAAAAGTTTAGATATAAAAAAGAATTTTAAAAAGTTCGAAAAATTAAAAAAAGTTCAAAGACTTTGAAAGAATTCAAATAATTCAAAAGAATTCTTAGAATCCCGAAGTTTCAAAAGAATTTAAAGAAATTCGAAGATCAAAAGAATTCAAATAAATTCTTAACATTCAGCCTTTCTTTATTTTCGAATTTAATGAATTCAAAAGAATTGAAGAGAATGTGAGCCATTTCGATAGAAATCAAAGAATTCAAAAAGATTTAAACAATCCAAATGTATTCAAAAAATACTTGAAAAAAGTTAAGAATTTCAGATAATCAAATAGAATTCATTGTATTTAAAATTAAAAAAATATATATAAATGTACATAATGGATCCGAAAGAATTCAAAACAGTTAAAAGATTGTAAACAATATTTAAATAATTCTATGAATGCAGAAGAATTCAAAGAGTTAAAAAAAATCATTATAATGGGAAGAATTCAAGATGATTAAGAAAATTCGAAATATTCAAAGAGTACAATATAGTTTTTAAATGAATGTGGATAATTGGGAGAGTTAAAAAGTATTTAAAGAATATTAAATATAAAATTTTTTTCGAAGAATTCAAGTAATTTCAAATAATTCGGATGGTTACAAAAAATTTACAAAAAGGCTACCAATTGCACTATCAGAGAAACCTGAGGTTTCATAAACTTGAAGGTGGCAGCATATGTTTGCGAATATATTTTTTTATTTAGACATATAGTCACGTTACAAAGTTTAAAATTCTATCGTCGTTACCGACTCAGTCTGTACGAAACCGGAAGGGCGCTTCTTCTAGCAACCACAACTGCTAGGTGGAGCTCGCATCTTATTCTGAAGTTGCTTCCTCAATATTCAAATAAATTAAAATACACGGCTCTGTGCTGAACATTGTAAATATCAAAAATGAATATTTATTAATAATATAGCAACTTTAAATGACCAGACAGACCTGTCCCATAATAATACCTATCATTTTAAAAAAAATTAGCTCGATATTTTAATTTCTCTATTTTTAAATTGGCGGAAAAAATAACATGGGACGGTCTGTAATACGTGACATCATAATGTATCACATGCCCTTAAGGGCATGTCATACATTTTAAAATCATAAATTACCGACCGTCCCATGTTATTTTTTCCGGCAATTTAAAAACTGGGAAATTGAAATATCGTGCTAATTTTTTCTTGAAATGATAGGTGATATTATGGAGAAGGTCTGTCTAGTCAATTAAAGTTGCTATATCATTGATAAATATATATATTATATTTTTAATAACTATTGCAGATTAAAATATTTATGTTGATAAATTTTTGACAGTTGTTAAATCCAAATAGTTAAGTTCCGTATGCTATTTTAAAATCGAGCTACATAAATTTATTCTGAAGATGTTGGCCAGTACAAACCTTGGTGGGATTCAAGGTTACGAGACAGATTTTTAGGAGTTTTTAAAAGATATAATTGTCCTTTTTGAGAGTTTACCCTGTATTTTGATTCATTTTGCTCGAAATTTCAATTTTCTACTTTACCACAGTATTTCCAATAAATTAAACTAAAGCGACAAGCCCTACCAAAAAATAGATAAAAGAAAATTTTTATGGACTTTTCAAAATTTATAATTCCTCTCTTGAGCCCTACCAAAAAAGGAAAAAATAAAATTTTTCTAACTAAATATTCAAGTTCTATAAAAAATGGTAAAAATAAAATTATTTAGGACTTTTCAAAAGTTATAATTTCTTTTTGAGATTTTTCCTCGTATTTTGAAACGTTTGGATTGAAATTTCTATTTGTCCACTGTGTTTTCGTAAAATTTAACTTAATTGTCAAGTCCTACGAAAAAAACTCTTAGAATAAAATTATTCAGGACTTTGCAAAAGTTTCAATTCCTTCTTGAGATTTTTCCACGTATTTTGAATCGTTCGGATCCAAAATTTAAACCTTCTCTTTTTTCACTGTATTTGCGTAAAATGAAACTGCATTTTCAAGTCCAACCAAAAAATTTCCAGATACAATTTTTTAGGCCTTTTAAAAGTTATGATTCCTTTTTGAGATTTTTTCCTGTATTTCACTAGTTTGGATCAAAATTTAAATTTTCGAAAGTATTTTCGTGAAATTAAACTAAAACTGTCAAGTCCAAAAAAAATTGCTAAAATAAAATTATTATTTAGGACTTTTCAAAAGTTATCATTGGATATTGAATCATTTGGATCGAAATTTTAATTTTCTATTGTTCCACGGAATTTTCGTAAAATTAATTTAAATTTTTAAGTCCTATAAAAATCAATAAAAAATCTTTCATCCCGAAATATATTCTGTAAAATCGTTCCATATCTACCGAAATTTTAGAAAATTCATATTAAATATTTCAAAGGCTTCAAAATCCCTTTAAATTATTTAATAATTCGTTGGAATCTATTAAAATTCCTTAAAATATTTTCCATTGAAAGGTCTTGAAAATGCCTGATGTTTTTTAAATACAGCATATAATCCTTTAAATCCCTTCAAATTATTAAAATCGATTAGAAATTTCTTCGAATCTTTAAAAATACCTAGAAATATTTTAAGAGAATTCGAGATAATTCAGAAATAGGTATAGACTTGAATTGAAATATTTATTGAAAGAAAAGTGTCTAATTTGATCATTTTATTTTAAAAAGTGACTCAAGTGATTTGAGAAAAAAGTTACCAGAAGTGGCTGTGTGGCAGCCCTGATTATTTTTACAGTTTATTTTTACATAAATTCCCGGATTTTGCGTTTTTTTCGAAATGCCTGCCTCTAGGAAGCTTTCATCTTATTAAACAATTTTTAAATATAGGTTACAATAGGGTTACGGGGACCGGTCTGTGAGGCCTACCTATATTAAAATCAATTGATTTCCATTGCTGAATGTTTTTTATATGGGTAGCATTTTATATGATACCTTTATTTCAATCAATTTCTGAGGGGGCCCGACAATTTATTTTCAGCCCTGCGCACCGGGGCTCCGATTGTACTTTCCGACATTGCTATGAAACGAAATGATCAATACAAATTTGTCTTCACGGGCATGAGAATTCAGTCTGATTGATCTCTCTCTTTCTATCATCACTTGTCTCTTTTCAAATGGACGAGTTATTTTGACAACAGATAGACGAAGATGGACGAAGATCATTGAAGTAATCTCGAGTGGCACAGTGATCCCAGATCTGAAACGAGATGCGGTCCAACACTATGACAGGGCTATGTCCGTGTGAATATAGTAGGAGACGCTGTAAATGACTAAGTTGCGCGCGCAACCCATTTCTCCTCTTCTGAATTTGAAAACTCGAA
>NC_046662.1:129067709-129071754 GCF_010883055.1 Belonocnema kinseyi
CGCGCAACTCAGTCATTTACAGCGTCTCCTACTATATTCACACGGACATAGCCCTGTCATAGTATTGGACCGCATCTCGTTTCAGATCTGGGATCACTGGAGTGGCACCGAGCGCTGCCGGTTGCTGTCGACTCGGAACCCAGTTCTAGCACGCGATCGCGATTCGTCTCATTTGATCGTTTTTTTTTATCGATTTTTTCGTGTTAAATATCGGCATTCGCGAGAAAGAATGTTTTGTGACTTTTTGCTAGGAAAAGGATTGTAAAACGTGTGATTATTTAGCGCGTGTACCCAAACACGGAATACGATCAAGGATTATTGACGTTCGTCTTGGGGATTGAGAAGCATCGGAGGAGCTTCGGAACAGCAGCCTTCGGAATCCTGTTCCTTGGCATCCTCTGGGTGCTTCGCTCCAACCAAAGGTGCCTCTGGTGTCGTCAACGTCCCTCTGTCATCTAAGATGAAGAATTTAAAGGTTACAGGTCATGGTAACTAGCTAAAATTATGCAAACATTATATTTGTAAACACTCGTTTTTAATAAAAAATTTCGCTGTTTTTTTTGCTTTCAACGGTTCATAATGGAATTTTTAATTTTCATCATTTTTAAGCAGGTTAATTTTCAAAGGTTAAATTTTAAACTTTTGAAAATTGAAAGATGAATTTACATCAGTTAAAAATTTAATTTATAATTTTCTTTCCCTTTCAATTTTCTTCTATTGTTATCATTGTTGAAAATTCAATTATTTCCGAAAAAAAACACTAACATAATCTAAAATTGAAAAAATATTTTTAATTCAACTAAAATTTAACCTAAATTGTTAACAAATGATGAATCTTCTATGAAATCGAATATTTTCTAAATACAAATGTGAATAGCTAACGAAAATCGCTATAATAAGCTAACAAAACTTAAGAATAAATTGTTCTACATTTTGAATCTTGTTTGAAATTGATTTATTTCATTTTAAAATGACGATTTCATGTGAAAAAAATTTTAACATAACCTTAAATTGTTCCAAAAATGTAAACCTTCTTTAAAGTCCATATTGAAAACCAGTAGCTTTACCTAAAATTGTACCCAAAAACGCAGTCTTATTTATATCTAATGACTTTTTTATACGAAAATTGCCGATTTATAGTGAAAATCGCCAATATAACCTAGAATTGTTGTAAAGTTGTGAATGTTCTTGGAAATGTAAATATAAACCAAAATTGCTAACCTATTCTAAATCTTGTTCAAATTATAATGATTTTTGTTTTAAAAAATGTACAATTTTTGAATAAAAACTTTAATTTCTAACGGAAAACACTCGCATAATCGTAAATTGTTGAAGCCTGTAACTTGTTTTACTGTCATTGGAATCAATTCTATCAATTTTTCTAATTTTTTTAATTACCAGTAATTAACTTTAAATATTCACAATGTTTTTCGCAATACTTGAACTTCTGTAATTTTCAACGGTGAAAATGAAAGTGACTTTTTTGACAAATCAGATTTTTTAGTAAAAAAAAATCTATCCAGTCGTTTTTAATTTCACTTGATACTACGCAGTATGATCCTTATCAATAATATTTGTATGTTCTTTTAAATTTCTGTAATTTTCATTCAAATTCATGGCTTTGAATGCGCTATTCACAAACAATTTAATCTGAGGCCTGGAAATTACATTTTTTTCCAAATTATTTTTAGATTAAGTCTTGGAGGTTTCAAATTTTTAATTTCACAATATTGTAGTTTCAAATTCAAATAATGATTCAAAATCACGAGACCATTCCGCTATCACACATTCCTAAATTTCATATTAAAACCCTTGATACTTTTTATTTAATAATTTTAGATGTAAATGTAAAGCAATTTCGAACTGCACAGCTTAAAATTGCACAATTTCTAAAAATGAAATCATATTGCAGTAATCATGTTGCGTATACTTTGTTTTAATTTTTAATGTAATATCTTAAATTTTCCGGTTTTAGTTTTAATACTTAGGTTGAAAATAAAAAAGATGGAAATCACACTATGCAAATGAAATTGATAGATCAGAAAACGAATACTTTTGGTCATTTTAAATGGTTACAATTTTAGTGTCTTGAATTTACAAGTTCATTAACTTTTTGAAAGTATAATTAGAAATTTAAATATGATTAGGTTTTTAAGTTTTTTTCATTTATTTTAAATCATTTATGTTTTAAAGTGTTTGATTACATAAACGTTTCAGTATCACAATTTTTGGTGACTATAAATTTGTTCAGTTTTAAAGGATGTTCGCCTTCATTTAAGTTTCAAGGTTCTGTTGTAGAAATGGTTTCATTTTTAATGCTACCCATTTAAAATCACTATTTAGTTTGAAAGTTTTATTCAGTATAATTCAATTCCTTCTTTGATTTTAGAAACATTTGTCAAATCAGCTTTAATATTAAACTATGATAAAATGAAATAAATAATTATGTAATAACAATTTTAAATTCCAAAATTTAAAAGCTTTCACTTTGAACTATTTATATTAATTTTAAATATGAGATTGTTAAATCTTAATCTCTTTGAATTTAAAATTGTTTAAATTCAAAAGTTTGGAGTTTTTATTTATTTAATTTTGAATTCTTTTAATTATAAATATGACAATTATAGTCCCACTTAATTTTAAATGCCCTAGTCTTAAAATATTAAAATTTTAAAGCATTAACATTTTTCTATTTTCTAAATTTTCAATCTGAAATAATTCAATTTCGTGATTCTTCAATTCGAAATATAATTTCTGAATTTCCAGGGTTTCAACTTAGGAATTGTACAATTTAACTCTTTTTTCTCATTAAATTGTACAAAATCGTTCAATAAGTTATATTTTTTAATTTTTTTAGAAGCTTTCATTAAGAAATGATCAATTATTGTTTAAGTAATAAGTAAAAAATAATATAAAACATCGGTTTTATTATAGCTTTTCAAATCTGCACTCATATGATTCAAAGTCAATCGATTTCTTACAAAAAGGTTTGCTGATGCTTATCGATTTCAGCAATTATTCTTGATAATATATGCACACAAATTACCATAACTTTAATTTGCTTCTAAAATATAAATATTCTTTGAAATATACATAAAAAACCGCTAGTTTAACCGAAAATTTAAAAAAAAACACACATTTTTTCAATCTAGTAATTTTTTACTAGTAATAACGCCATCTGTTAAAAATTGTGTTCAAATTTTAATGATGTTCTTTAAAAATATAAATTTTTCATGCCAAACGCCAACAAACTTAAAATTGTTAAATTATTAAAATTCCTTAAAAACTAATCATTTTGTTATAGAAATGTTTATCACCATAACCTTAAATTATTTGAAAATTGTAAATATATAATATTCAAGGTCAAAGGCCAGTATAACTTAAAATTGTTAAAAAATTATGAATATTCTTTAGAAAATAATAATGTTTTAATGCAAATGTTCCTTTCCGATGAAAAACATTAACAGAATCCGAACTGATTCAAATTTGTAAATTCTATTATTTAAAATAAAAATCATTAAATTCAAATATAATTATTTTTGTGTAAAAATACCAATTTTCAGGTGAAACACACCATCATAACCCAAATTTGTTAAAAAATTGTAAATCTTTCAGATTCAATGTCTAACTTGAACTTAACTTAGAATTGTTAAAAAATTATATATCTTCTTTAAAAAAGAATAATTTTGTAATGAAAATGTTTATTTCTGATGAAAAACTTAAACAAAGTCTGAAGTTCTTCAAATTTGTAAAATCTTTTATTTTAAATAAATATAATTGGATTTAAATTTAATTATTTTTGTTTAAAAATACTAATTTTTAGATGAAACACAACGGCATAACCTAAATATGTTAAAAATTGTAAATATTTCGTATTCAATGTCACATGCGAACGTAACTTGGAATTGTTAAAAAATTATGAATCTCTTTTAAAAACTAACAATGCTTTAACCCAGGCCGAAATTTATATATAGTTTGTACATAGTGTGAATTTTTATTTACAATATTTATTTGTTTTATAAACAAAATATATAAAACAAATTAA
>NC_046662.1:129071854-129074477 GCF_010883055.1 Belonocnema kinseyi
CCCCCCCCCCCCTCCGTAATTCACGGGGGTGATGGGGGTGGTTTTACTATTTATTAGTATGCGGCGTATAAAAATATAAAATATGTAAGCTTGATGAGCAGACTAGAATAGGGCATGCTTGATTTTTCGAGGTCGCTGATTCCCAATCCAGGGCACGTCAACCTCTATCACATAAGGTTCAAGGTCGTTTGAAGATAAAATTGAAAAAAACCTGATAAAGAAATCCAGAAAAAATAGATATATAAGTTTTATGGCTTCTGAATCTATATTCGGAGCTTGTTTAACCGCTTGATGTCAATTAGAGCTACTTTCAAGGTCAACTCAATATCACTTCAGGGTAAAGCAGAAAAATGCCACGTAATAAATGCCCTTCAGGTCATCTACAGGTCGCTTAATAGTTATATCAAGAACATCCCAAGATTATGCTAAAAAAATTGCTCCTCTTTCTAAATGGCATCAAGCGTTTAAACAAACCTCGTATTCGGATTTTGAAACCATAAAACTTATATATCTATTTTTCTCGACTTCTGTATCAGCTTTTTTTAATTTGACCTTCAAATGAGCTCGAACCGGATGTGATATAGGTTAAAAGACCTCGGATTCGGAATCAGCGACACAAAAAACCCAAGGATACTCTGGTCAAGTCTGCCAATAAAGCTTAGATATATTGTATCTATATACACCGCAACGAATGAATAGTAAACCCCTTCCACCACCATAAAGATAGTGTACTTTATTAAACAAATATTAGTTTGGCAGCCCCTAATCTCTCCAAAAATAATGTTAGAAAGTCATGGAATTTTCAATATTTGATCAGTTAAAAACAACATCAAAAATAGAAAAATTAAACTTTAGAATGATCTACAAAATTGGTTAATAATGACTTTATGACAGAATACGTCGTTTTTCTATTAATTGTGAAAAATAACGTTGGCAATAAATAAAATCAAATCATGGGAAAAATGATGCCAAATACGAAAATACACGAATCACGAAAAATTGTGCTTTCTAAAAAGGTCTACATATTTGTAATAAACTTTTGTTATAAGAATACATTGAAAATGAAAAAAATTAACTTTTTGAAAAATCTATACAAGCTACAATAATATTTTATCTAATACAATTTATGGCCTAAATTATATCTACAAATTTTCTTTGAGCCACTTAAGGGTCGGATGGGTATTTTTGGTTTTCAATCGTTGAAAATAACATTGAAAATAAAGAAATTTAATTTATGGAAAAACGGAACAAGTTGCATTGAAAAGTTTAGTACCAACATTGTTTTTTTTATGATGCACACATTTCAAAAAAATTTTAATGAAAATAATGAAAATACGTATGTTTTAATACCAATACATATTATAAATTGTAATAATATAAGTTCATAAAAAGATCCATTTTTAATGGAAGCCGAGAATAAAAAATAATGGAAAATAAGGAGCAAATATTAGAGTAATCATAAAAAAAATAAAATTTGTAAATTATTTTGCAATATTTGAATAAGTCGTACCAGCCCGCGGTGCAGAAATAAATATAATATACATATGATATAATAGTGTGGCACATAGCGTAGAAAAAATGGTATTTTAGACAAAATCGAGAGCGAAACATGAGATGCATAATGAGAATGTCTTCATTAAAGCCGAAGGAACTTTAAATGCGAGAATCAAGAGTCGCGCGCCATACGTGCGCTCAAACTTGCGAAAAAATCTGCCCGCTTTGCGGGCACATTCTCATAGCGCGCTGTTTGCGCATATCGCTAGTTTGAGTTTGGTTGAAATAATTTTGTCTAAGAAATCGTTTTTTAAAGAAATAACCATAACTAAAGATTATTCACTTATTTTTGAAATTAGGAACAGATTTTTTGGGAATATTTGGCATAAAAAAACCTGGACATGCTGCATTTCAAGTGATATTTCTTATTATGAGTCACTTCCTTCAAATGCTTGTGACTATACCTATCAGTTAGTCTTTTTCTTGCCTTGGAAAAATAAAGATCAGCTTAAAACCGTATGTAATTTGTTTAATTATTTTACTCAAATCCCTCATACCAAGTCCTTACTTTGGGTTCTTAATTGATGGTTGGATATTTACTAAGTCCTGCTTATGTCTTGCCTTAATTGGCCGGATATTAACTAAATCCTACTCATGTCTTGCCTTAATTGGCCGGATATTGACTAAGCCCTACTTACGTCTTGCCTTAATTGACCGGATATTTACTAAGTCCTGCTCATGTCTTGCCTTAATTGGCCAGATATTGACTAAGTTCTGCTCACGTCTGTCCCTAATTGGCCGGATATTAACTAAATCCTACTCATGTCTTGCCTTCATGGGCCGGATATTGACTAGGTCATGCTCATGTCTTGTCTTAATTGGCCGGATATTAACTAAATCCTACTCATGTCTTGTCTTCATGGACCGGATATTGACTAAGTCATGCTCATTAGGTCACTTTCTTCGCGGACGGCCACAAATGTATTCAAAGACCTCAATTAAAAAAACTCAAAAGAATCCAAAAGACTTCAAAGAATTCAAAGAATCCAAAGAATTCCAAAAAATTAAAATAATTCAAAGAATCCAAAGAATTCCAAAAAATTAAAATAATTCAAAGAATTCAAAAGAT
>NC_046662.1:129074577-129076071 GCF_010883055.1 Belonocnema kinseyi
TCAAAGAATTCAAAGAATCCAAAGAATTCCAAAAAATTAAAATAATTCAAAGAATCCAAAGAATTCCAAAAAATTAAAATAATTCAAAGAATTCAAAAGATTTTAAAAATTCAAAGAATTTAAAAGAATTCAAAGAATCATAAATTATAAATTTACTGTTAAATACTTTATTTTTTGTTAAGCAATAAGTGATTCTTTATTTGCATGTTGATGAATTTCAAACTGATTCAAAAGAGAATTCAAAAGTATTTAAAAGAATTCAAAGAATCTGAATGGTTTCAAAGAATTCAAACGAAATCTTCGCAATTTTAAGTTGTTAATATTAATTTTAAGTAATACTTGAGTTTTGAATTCAAAGGTTTCAAAAAATTCAAAGCACCAAAACAGTGCTACACATTGCAAATCATTCGAAAGAATACACAGAATTTAGACGAGTTTAAATGATTTACAAGAATTTAAAGAATTTAAAGAATTTGAAGAATTCAAAGAATTCAAAAGATTTTAAATTATTCAAAAGAATTCAAGAATTCAAATAATTTAAATGAATTGAAAAGAATCCAAGGAATTGAAAAGAATCCAAGGAATTCAAAAGAATTCAAAGAATTCAAAAGGATTCAAAAGAATTAAAAGAATCCGAATGATTTCAAAGAATTCGAATGAAATCTTCGTAATTTTAAGCTGTTACTATTAATTTTAAGTAATACTTGGTTTTTTAATTCAATGATTTCAACAAATTCCAAGCACCAAAATAGTGCCACAGATTGAAAATAATTCTAAAGAATACACAGCATTTAGACGAGTTTAAATGATTTACAAGAATTTAAAGAACTCAAAGAATGCAAAATAATTCAAAGAATCCAAAGAATTCAAAGAATTAAAAAAATCAAAGAATTTAAAATAATTCAGCAGAATTCAAAGGAATTCAAAGAATTCAAAAGATTTCAAAGAATTCAAGAATTCAAAGAATCATAAAAAAGATGGTCTACACGTTAACAAATGGAAAGCTAGAGGGTGGATGAGGGCGGTTGTCTTTCCTCTGTGAGTAAGAATAATTATTATAGTTTTTGTAAATAAATAAAATAATTTGAAGCATCTAAATTATAAATTTAATTTTAAGTTCTGCAATTTTTGTGAAGCAATACGTGATTCTTTATTTGCATGTTGATGAATTTTAAACGAATTCTAAGAATTCAAAAGAATCCAAAGAATTCAAAATATTCCAAATAATTGAAGGAATACGAAAGGTTTTAATTCATTCAAATTATATCTTCGTAATTTTATGTTGTTAATATTAATATTATTCTAAACTTAATTTTTGAATTCAAAGGTTTCAAATAGTTCAAAGCACCAAAACAGTGCCACGGATTGCACAGAATTCCAAAGAATAAACAGAATTTAGAAAAGTTTAAATGATTGACGAGAATTGAAAGAATTCAAAGATTTTAAAAGAATTCAAAGATGATAAAAGAATTCAAAGAATTCAAAGAATTCAAA
>NC_046662.1:129076171-129081232 GCF_010883055.1 Belonocnema kinseyi
ATTTAGAAAAGTTTAAATGATTGACGAGAATTGAAAGAATTCAAAGATTTTAAAAGAATTCAAAGATGATAAAAGAATTCAAAGAATTCAAAGAATTCAAAGGATTCAAAGAATTCAAAGAATTCAAAGGATTCAAAGAATTCAAAGAAAAAAAAATTCAACGAATTTCAAGGAATTCAAAGAATCACAAAAAAAAAGATGTTCTACACTTTACTCTACACTTTACTCTACACTTTAATTTTTTGTTGAGTAGAAAGTGTTCGTTTACTTTCAAATTAAAGACTTTTAAACGTATCCAAAAGAATTAAGAGAATTGAAAAGTATTCAAAATATTTCAAAAAATTCAAAAGCATTCACAAAATCCAAATAAATTCAAAACATTCAAACGAAATCTCCCTAATTTTAAGTTTTAATATTAATGATAAGCAATCCTTAATTTTTTAATTCAAAGAAGTCAAAAAATTCACGCATCAAAACAAAGCAACAGATTGTAAAGAATTCAATAGAATACAAATAGAAGACAAACAATATCAAACGGAATCAAAGGATTCAAAAGAATTAAAAAGAATTTGAAAATATCTAAACATTAAAAAGTATTCAAGGAATTGAAGTGACGTTTTAGTATTAGGTCTTTGCTTTTAATTTGAAGTAGTAATATTTGTATTTGTAGAAGTAAAAACTCAAAGGACTCAACAGAATGCAAACAATTAAAAAAAGTGTAAATATACAAAAGAATTCAAAGAATTAACCAAATTAAAAAGATTGTATAAAATGTTAAAGAATTCAAAAGTTCTCAAAAGATATTAATCGAATTTAAAATAATTTTAAATAATTCAAAGAATCAAAATGAACTCATCTTAATTTTAATTTTTTATTATTAATGTTAAGTAATACTTAATTTTCTAATTTAAACAAATCAAAACAGTTAAAGCGTGAATATACGTCAACAGATTGCAAACAAATTCAAAAGTATTCTGAGAATTAAAGAGATTCGGAAAGTATTCTAAGAATTCAAAAGATTTTAAAGAATTCACTCAATTCCAAAGATTTAACAAAATTAAAAAATTAAAAAGAATTAAAATTTTTTAAATTCAAAGACTCAAAATCTATTTGAAGAATTCAAATAAGTACTTCTTTATTTTAAAATAATAATATCAATTTTAATTAAAAACGCAGCCACCCAAAAAAAGTGTGCGGATCTGGTAACAAGACACACGTATTCCTATGGATTTTGTGGCGCGGAATTCAAATTCGGCATCAAAAATCACCCATCATGTCATGGTTGAGCCATAACCTCAAAAACTGACGAAAAATCCTGCACTGAGGCAAATAAATTTCAAAATAATGCCAGTGATGCAAATTTTCACTTCAAAAACATGTCGACAACTGTGAAGGATCAACCATTGCCTGATATCAACTTATTTAACATAATTTTACCCAACAGAACCTGACCTCACCTAACCTGAATTAACAGAAATTTATTGAAATACACGTAAAGCTTTGGAAGCATATTTTCCCAGAAGAAAATGTGTGCTACATCGAATGGGTCAACACGAGCCTAACCTATAAATAAATATAACCTAGCCTAACCTAACCTAACCTCACCAAACACAATTAAACTGATTGTGTTGTCCCGTTATGTTTGCGGTACAGTTTGAATCAGCTTGGGCTTAACCTGCAAAGAGGTCAAACCTATCCTAACCTAAAAAAACCTAACCTAACTTAACTTCACGTAACACAATTAAACTCATTGTGTGGTCACGTTGTGTTTGCGGTACCGTTACATTCTGCTTCGGCTTAACTTACGTAGAGGTTTAACCTATCCTAACCTAACAAAACCTGACCTAACCTAACCTAGCCGAATGAAATTCAACCACACGTGTGGCTATGTAAGCGTATGGTTCTCAGTCTTAAATGTGTGCTATATTTAATAGGTTAACTTGATCTTAACCTACAAATGAATTTAACTTAACAGAACCTAACGAAATTTTGCTTAACGCAACACAACTTAACTTAAGTGTTCCCGTTGTAACACAATAAAATTCATTTCATTGTACTACAGGTGGTTAAAAATTTAGACGCACATTACTCATTTGAAGAAACTTAGAACTGCAAGTAGAATTCACCCCATTTCAATTACTTAAACATGCAAATGAATAAGAGTTTTATTCAAAATTTTTTTTTCTCTGCTTTTCTTAAATTCAAGCTGATTTAAACGGTACCGCAAACACAACGGGACAACACAATCAGTTTAATTGTGTTTAGTGAGGTTAGGTTAGGTTAAATTTATTTATAGGTTAGGCTCGAGTTGACCCATTTGATGTAGCACACATTTGCTACTGGGAAAATATGCTTCCAGAGCTTTACATGTAGTTCAATAAATATCTGTTAATTCAGGTTGGGTGAGGTTAGGTTCTGTTGGGTAAAGTGATGTGAAATAAGTTGATATCAGACAAGGGTTGATCCTTCACAGTTGTCGACATGTTTTTGAAGTCAAAACTTGCATCACTGGCATTATTTTGAAATTTATTTGCCTCAGTGCAAGATTTTTCGTCATTTTTTGAGGTTATGACTCAACCATGACGTGGTGGGTGATTTTTGATGCCGAATTTGAATTCAGCGCCCCAAAATCCATAGGAATACGTGTGTCTTGTTACCAGATCCGTACACTTTTTTTGTGTGGCTGTGTAATTGGTTTTTTAATTCAAAGCATGAAAACCATGTAACAGAGTGCAAAGAACTGAAAAAATTACACGGATTTCAAGCGAATTCAAAGAATTAAAAAAATTAACAAGAAATTAAAGAATTTAAAAACATTCCTTGAATTCAAATACATTTTTAATTTTACTTAGTTGCTTTTTATTTTAAATTGACCCGTTGGCGACCAAAAGGGGACACGGCCGAATTCAGCCTGAGAAGTATTGTCCTGAGTGTCAATTTTAAAAATCTTTCTAATTTCAATTTTAAAGACTGATACTTGTAGAGAATTTCAAGGCGCATCTTTTTTCCTCTTGCAAAAATTTATAGGTTTTTTTTTTGAGATAATTGGTAAAAAGTGGATTTTTTGAAAACGAAAAATTCCAATTTTTTTTCACTTCAACTCGCGCTAATTTAGCCAATTTTCATCATTTCCCGATTTCCGCAATACAAAGTACGTGTTTAAATCTTCTGAAACTATCTAAGAGAGAAAAACGAGAATATTGTAATAAATAAGAAAGTTATTAATTTTTTTTAGGCAATGCAAAAATCATGAATTTTAACCTTCAAGCGCCTCGTTTAGCGAACGAATTTTAAGCTACGGAAAGCTTTTAGTGAGAAAGTTGTTCATTAAGGTTCAAAGAAGTTTTCTGGAAAGTTTTCGATCAATTGGATTAATAGTTCAAAAATTATGAATGTTTTAAAATCCAAGCGGTAATCTTGACACTGCCCAAAAACGTGCCTGGCTTGATACGTACGCGCTGTAGCGAACGACGTGAAGGTCAAGCCAATCTTACCAAAACAAATGCACAACAGTAACTCCAGATATTATCATTAAAATAATTTATTTATTAAACATTTAATATATAATATTATGCATATTATTGAACAAGAATAAATTAATCAAACAATATTTTATTAGAAACTACTTTTAGTCATTTTCGTCACTCTCTTCAGTTTCTTCGGCATCTGGATTCTGAGTTTGTACTTTTAAAAAATATGATTCGAAAAGTTCTTTTCCTTTAGCGCTTAAATACTGGAAGAGATTTTTTACATCCTTTATTTTGGCAGCTTTTGATCCAATTCGGGGCGAAGGACATTTCGAAAGATTTTCTAGTTTAAGCGTAGGTTTAAAGAAAAAAGTGGTTGGATTTTGCAACTCATAGTTGTCAAATACATTCACTTTTCCATCAGGAAAAACATGCAAATGGAACGCTTTGCTGATTTGGAAATTTTTTGGCTTTCGCATTTTGCCTTTGAAACATTTTTCAAAATCCTGCAGAAGATCTTCACACTTCTCGACCATTGTGAATGAAGGTGAACGAGCACTGCGAATCATTTCTACGTGTTCAACTTCAGTTTCAATTCGTTCTAATTTTTTCAGCTTTTGCGAATATGTGCCAAAATTCCTATCGCACTGGCAATAGGAATGGCCTCGAACTGGAAAAACACATATTTAATCTCGCTTTGCAAATAAATGGACAATAAAACCAGCATTTTTTTGTGATTAATTACTTCTTCGTTTACCTCTCCATTTGTCTCATTTTTGTAGCAAGTACCGAATAATTTGTAAAGTTCTACAAGATTTAATGAAGGATTATCAAAATATTTTAAGTTGGTAGAATTTCGTTTGTAATGTGAACTGTGATGTGGCATTGATTCGCAATGCTCTCCAATAATTTTTTTTTTAATTTTCTGTTAATTTAAGACAACTTGCGAGTATTCCACCTGCCAAATTTTTTAAAGGCTGCTTATTTAAAATCTTTTTTTGAACATTTACAACTCTTAAAAAAATTTCTTACAAATCGGAACATTTTCTTCGTCAGTAGGAAATAAATATATCCAATGAATTAACCGTCCTAGTTTTTCATCTGCATTCGTTTGGATAGGATCCTTGCATTTTAACAATCCTCTGAGAAACACATTTTGTTCATTATAGTTCCCGAGATTCTAAAAATTTGTATGTACTTTTTCTTGTTGTACATTTGAAAACTTTTGGTAATATTTTTCTCCACAGCAGGATTCAATAGGTTTGAAAGATCTCTCTGGGATTAGAATATCTTTAGCAATACCGTCTTTTTTAGTTTTAGACTTTGTAATGTATTCTTTCCCCTAAAGAAATAACAAATAATGCTATTAACTTCGTCATTAAAAATTTAAAATAATTACTTTAGACTATCTACACATTATATATAGTTTAGTGAAAAAATTATTTAAAAAATCAAGAATAAAAAAAGTCATAAAATATTAAATTTATGATACAAATTTATTTAAAAATTGTATTGACGGTTTTCAATCGTACCTGATTTCTGGAACATTTTTTCTTATTTTTAATCCACGAATCTTCATTTCTAGTTCTTTTTC
>NC_046662.1:129081332-129084803 GCF_010883055.1 Belonocnema kinseyi
AACTTCTTTGAACCTTAATGAACAACTTTCTCATTGAAAGCTTTCCGTAGCTTAAAATTCGTTCGCTAAACGAGGCGCTTGAAGGTTAAAATTCATGATTTTACCATTGCCTCAAAAAAATTAATAACTTTTTTGATTATTACAATATTCTCGTTTTTCTTTCTTAGATAGTTTCATAAGACTTAAACACGTACTTTGTATTGGAAAAATCGGGAAATTATGAAAATTGGAATTTTTCGTTTTCAAAAAATCCACTTTTTACCAATTGTCTCAAAAGCTACAAAACCTATAAATTTTTGCAAGAGGAAAAAAAGATGCGCCTTGAAATTCTCTACAAGTATCAGTCTTTAAAATTAAAATTAGAAAGATTTTTAAAATTGACACTCAGGACAATACTTATCAGGCTGAATCCGGCCGTGTCCCCGTTTGGTCGCCAGCGGTTCAATTGTAATTATTAATATTTGAATTTAAAAAGGCTTGAAGAATTCAAAAGTTTTCAAAGAATTCAAGAGCTCAAAGAATTTAAACACATTCAAAAGGATTCAAAAGATTATAAAACAATTGAAATGAATGTTTAATTTTAGGTATTTGCTTTAAATTTTAAGAATTACTTCTTTTTTGAATTAGAAAAATGAAAATAAATTCTAAGAATGCGAATAATTCAGCAGAATGCAAACAATTGAAAAGAATTCAAACCAATTAAACAATTAAAAAGTATGGAAAGAATTCAAAAGCAGTAAATAATCCAAAAGTATTTTTTCAATTAATATAAATTTTCGCGTTCTCCTCAGTTGAGGTCAAAATTATTTTTTTTTTTTCGTGTTCCTCCTTTAGAGCATAAAGTTCAGTTTTTATAAGAACTTTTTTTCAAAAATTTCACAAAACTCAAACTAACTCTTCATGTATTTAATAAATACATGAAATACAAATAATTAATTAGTCATAATTAATACCTTATATTTGAAATATAATATCTAAAATAATTGAAAATTATTTAAATAATTCAAGAGTTCAAAGAATTTAAAGAATTTAGAAGAATTCAAGTGATTCAAATAATTCGGATGGTTACAAAGAATTCACAAAAAGGCTACCAATTACAATATCAGTAAAACCTGAGGTTTCATAAAGTAGAAGGTGACAGCACATGTTTGCGAATATTTTTTTATTTAGACATGTGGTCACATTACAAAATTTAAAATTTTATCGTTGTTACCGACTCAGTCTGTACGAAACCGAAAGGTCGTATCTCCTAGCAACGACAACTGCTAGGTGGCGCTCGAATCTTATTCTGAAGTTGCTTTCTCAACATCCAAATAAATTGAAATACAAGGCTGTGTGCTGAACATTGTAAACATTCAGAATTGATATTTATCAATAATATAGCAACTTCAAATGACCAGACAGACCTGTCTTATAATAATACCTATCATTAAAAAAAAAGAAGCTCGATATTTTAATTTCCCTATTTTTAAATTGGCAGAAAAAAATAACATGGGACGGTCGGTAATACGTGACATCATAATGTATCACATACCCTTAAGGTGAAACGGTAACTTCCTCCAAATAGTTTCAGCAAAATCATTCGCAAAATAATGCATTAATTCAAATTTTGTTTTTTGCATTGTTAAAAGTAAATCAAAATCTATTGCAGGCTTCTCTTCAAAATTAACTTTTTTCATTTTTTAAAATTTTTATTAACAAAATCTTAGATTATCTAATTCCGAAAATTTTGGATGTTAAAAATGGGAGAAGCCCGCCATGCGGAAAGTAATAATAAACATAATATCAATAAAAAAAGAATAAATTATTCATTTTTTTAAACAAGGTTTTGCTGAAAACAAAGTAAAATCAACCAGGAAAAATTCTGCGGAAAACCGGTTTTTTAGTTCCCGGCTTTACCGCCAGTGGTCACTACTGATCTATTCTTGACTTGAGACTATCCTTGCGAAAAGTGCAATGTCGGTAACATGGGAGCACTTATACCTGCGTATACCTCAGAGCGACACGAAGCCCTTGCTTATGACTCATTATTTGAGAAAATATAAAATTATAATAAAGATATTACTGAATTTCCAAAGTTATTGAAGTATTTTGAATTAATACAGCAGAAAAATATACTAATTTCACCATTTATCCCAGATCAAATAATGTAAGATTCTTTCAGAAAGGTTTTCTTTCTGCCACAATTACAAAAGAGTATAAATTTCAAAAGATGAATTTTCGACTAAGAGGATTAATTTTCTATTAAAAAATAGGAATTTCTAACTTATCCAATATACAGTATAAAGTTTTAACCAAAGGTTAAATAATTTTGATGAAATCCTTTATCCCTTTTAAGCAACACGAGGTGGGGCTAGATCGCACCTGTGTGACGGGTCACAGAAATAACCTTTGCTAAGGTTTCTTAGTCTGGTAAACTAACTAGCAAGATGGCGGATATTGAGGATCAAACAGTAGCATTAAACAATTGGGGGAAAAATTATTGTTTAATAACTTCTTAATAATGTAAACAAAATTTCATAAACGAATCCCCTATTCGAGAAGTTCTTCAGTAAAATACATTGTTCTTTTACGAAAACTATTCAAATTGCAATGAAAGTAATGTGCTGTCAAAAAAATCGACTTTTGCAACGTTTGCCTACGTTTTTGTTTAAAACAAATTTTATAGACAAATGCAAGTAACGGCCATTAACCACTAAAATACGTTCTGTTTTCACTGAAAGCACTTCAAGCTTCTGTCTCGAGCACTTAGCAATCAAACATTCATAGATTCCTAAGAAAAATTATTTAAAAATTTTGTTTAATAATTATAACTATTATTAATAATTGTTACCTTTATACGCAAACTCCTGTAAATTTGAATTATTCTAAGTACATTTAAATCGTTTGAAAGTTAAAATACAATAGTTGTAAATAATTATTTATATCATTAATAATAATTATCAACAATTTATTAATTATTAATTTAATTATTAATAATATGTATTAATATTATATAAAAATAATATTTTATTATTAATTGTTACTTTTATACTCAAACCCTTTGAAATTTCCATTATTCGAAGTGAATTTAAATACTTTAAAAAATCTTAAATTGTTAACCATCATTATTCTTCTTTGTTCATATTATGTATAAAAATAATATTTTATAAATAATAGTTACTTTCAGACTCAAAACCTTTGAAACTTCAATTATTCTATGTTAACTTAAATCGTTTGAAAATTGACAATTGTGGAATTTTTAATCATTATTTGTGTTATTAATAATAATGATCAACAATTTAAGGATGATTAATGTATAAACGATTTGAAGTAACTTAACAAATAAATTTTCAATGCTATTTGATTTTTAAAGTTGTCCCAGGCGATAATATTATGGATAGTTTATACACAGTGTGAAGTATTATATAAAATATTCCTTTGTTTCATACATTTTTTATATAAAACAAATAAATATTATATATAATACTT
>NC_046662.1:129084903-129088587 GCF_010883055.1 Belonocnema kinseyi
TTTTTTGTAGCAAAATTTTTGTTATGAATATTTTGTATTATACATTACTTTCTTTTCAATCGGTTTTAAGAATATTAGGTTTGAAAGGTTTAAAATAGAAGTTTTTCCATTTGGAAATTTGATAATCACTGTGAATTTAGTTTTTGATCTTCGCATTTTGAACTCGATTTTGTCCAAAATGTCAACTTTTCTACATTATATACAACACTTGTATATCAAATACGATACATTCTTTATGTAACTCTGCCTGGGATTGCTTATTTAAAAATTGCAAAATAAAGAGCAAATTGTATTTATCATGATTATTTTTATATTTGTTTCTTATTTTTCTTTAAAAAGTATTCTAAGCTGCGCTGAAACATGTATCATTGTGATAATAATAAAGGAACATGTATAGGGTTCTATATAGGATCCTATGTCCTCTTTCGTCTTTTCTGTCCTTTTTCCAAAAATTTAATTATTTAATTTTTAATCTTATTTTTTACAATTGAAAGAAAATCTACTCGTCCTATCTAAAAATGATTAATAATAAATTTATAGATCTTTTCAGGCGAACATTTTTTGTATGTTAATTTTAGTTTGTACCTTGTGTCGTTTGTTCAAGAAAATTTAATATTTTTATTTTGAATGTTATTTTTTACGTCCAAAGCCAAAACTACGTATCCTATCAAAAATTATAGCTCTTTTTTGGATGAACAAGTTTTGTCATATTTTTTTCGTAGCTCGTGTCGCAAGTCAAAAAAATTTTTATTTTTTATCTTTAGTGTTGTTTTTTACGAATAAAAACGAAATCTATGCGTCCTATCGAAAAGGGATGTATTAGAAATGTGTAGGTCTTTCCAGGGTGCGCAATTTCAGCTCATTCATTTTTTCGTATCTTGCATAGTTGGATCAAAAAATGGAATTTTTGGATTTTTCATTATTTTTGTTACAATGAAATTGGGAATTTTCAACTTTTCGACCAAATTAAAAAAGTTGTTATGATCATCTTGTAGGACTTTCAAAAATCAACGTTTTTCATTTCTTGACCTTTATCATATCATGCGTTTTTTGGCTTAAAATGTTCATTTTAGTTGTTTTTTTCGGATTTTGAAAATGCTCTAACTCTGATAATTTTCTTTTTATAGAAAAAAAGTCAAAAGGAGAAATTTTTTGAGTTTCTGAGTACTATAAATAACCGGTCATAGAATTTTGAAATCTTGAAAAAATGTGGTTTCAAACATTTTTGGTAGTCAAATTTTGAATTTTCAACTTTTTCACCAATTAAAAAAGTTGTTATGATCATCCTCTAGGGCTTTAAAAAATCAACGTTTTTCTTCTCTTAACCTTTTTCATATCATGCGTTTTTTGGCTTAAAATGTTCATTTTAGTTGTTTTTTTTCGGATTTTGAAAATGTTCTAACTCTGATAATTTTCTTTTCATAGAAAAAAAGTCAAAAGGACAAATTGTTTGAATTTCTGAGTACTATGAACAACCGTCCATAGAATTTTGAAATCTTGAAAAAATGTGGTTTCAAATATTTTGAAAACGTGCTCACATTTTGAATTTTGATCCAAAATAGCTGGGTTACGAACTTGTTCTTTCTTTTTAGACCTTAAAAAAGTGTGCCAAATCAGAATACAATCTGATCAATTTTTCGAAAGTTATCGCGCCTACAGAATACAGACTACAGACAGACAGACAAACACCTTCGTAAAAATTACTTTTTCTGGCTCAGTGGATCTCAAAACTTGGGGATTTGATGAAAACCGACAAAGTGAAATTTTACATAAAACCAATACATTCTCATTAGGATGAGAATGTAAAAAGACCATTACATACGAAATTGCTCTCACTTCGATTATATGAACAGCATCACATTATTAAATTGAACAAAATTTAATTAAATTGTCGAGTTGGAGGAATATGAAACTTTTAAATATTTTAGATTTTAGCTTTACGATTTTTCACCGTGATAAATTGCAAAATTACCGAAAAAAACGTGTTTTGTTCATAAAATCAGATTTTGTGGACGCATAGAAAATTTATAAACACAATTTTATTAATTTAATTTTTTTTCTTATTCGATGCGAATACATTATTTGATATTTCACGCGCATATTGTGTAGACGAGATATTTGTCAATTTGCTATATTTCCCTTCAGCTGAGTAGGTAAGCCGAGAAACATGGTTTGATAAAAATGGTCGAATATTGTCTGTCTCTCTCGTTCCTAAGTTTCTCTTTCTAACAGGTCAAAAATTTTACCAACCGGATCCTACCAATTTTCGGGTATGAGGTTGTCTTCATACTTGCCAGGGGGCACTAGACTGTATTTCCGATTTTCTTATAGATGTCACTGCAGTCATTGCCGTGCTCAGCCAAACCTACCGTTTCACCTTAAGGCGCTTCCTCAGGCTTGAAAATCAGCTCATGTATTCATTGGCGGATCCAGAGGGGGGCGATCGGGGCGATCGCCCCCCCCCGAGCTCTAAGTTTTTATACTTATAACTTGAAATATATATTTTTTTTTTGCTTTTTTCGACTTATACGCCCCGATCGCCCCCTCCGAGACCAAGGCCTGGATCCGCCGCTGCATGTATTACTCTGACAAGTTTTTCTCCTACAATTCTGAATTGTATGATTTCATATTTTTTAACCACAGACTATAAATGCCTAAATGCAGAGCCTCTCAGAGCGCTTTTTTCGAAAAATGGCCTGGTTCTTGTTTTATTGCAATTAATTGAAAATTGATGCATTTTTTGCGCCTGGGAAGTACTAAACCGCCACCATAAGTGTACTCATGGCGAACATAGTTCGTGGGCCCTCTGGCTGGCTATGGAACAGCGGGTGGTCTAGAGTGTCGTTTTTTCGACAATACTTAAAACATCGTAAACCTAGGATCGAGCCGAGAATGTAGATTGAGTGCCTGTCATGCTTCACTCAACATTTCTATTGTTAGAGATTACAGTCGGTTGAAAGAAATTAGCAAATATTAAGGAATTTCATTTTAATACTGTGCATTTCGTTCATTACATAACGATAAGACGATTAAAAAAAGAAAGAAGAAAATCGGTTAATTCGTTCAATTTCTGAATACATCTTTTTTCTCTCTTCTCCGATTGTACGACAAAAAATACTGAAAGAAAAAGATGCTGCGTCCAAAATTGAAAACTGTTGAATGGGAAAAGTATGGAATTTTAATTTATGTTATTTCCATTTTTTTATTCAATTCATTTATTCATTGATTGATTCATTCATTTATTTACTCATTCATTTATTCATTCATTCATTTCATTATTTTAATTTCATGGTGGCAAGTTTAAATTGAAAATTCTGCAATCATAGAGAATCATAATTTTCCTATCTTTTTTCTTGAATCTTTATTTGTTTCAATTACAACGGCTTGCGTCACAATAAATGTGTTGTTTTGGTCAGAATTCATGAACTATTTTGCTTCAAGATTCACATAATTTAGTTTAATTTCATTGCTTTTCATTCGAAAAATTAAAATATTATTAAGAGAAAGCGGAGGAGCCTTCTTTTTCGAGTTGGGGACCTAGCCATAGAATTATAAAATTAAATGGCACACTGTGTACTGTTTATACTATGTTAAAATTTAATGAAAATTATAAATATATTTTCAATCGATTTACAAGATGGAGTGTTTGAGAAATAAATCCATACTAATAAATTTTATTTTCAA
>NC_046662.1:129088597-129094214 GCF_010883055.1 Belonocnema kinseyi
CCCCCCCCCCCCACCGCGTTTAATAAATTTCTATTCGTTTAAACAATCCTAATTTGCTCAATCAGTTTGTTTACGATAACTAAATAGTGTATTACCTGACTGTATAGTGTACACAAAGAATAGATGACCCACCTTTTAATTGTTTAAACAAATATTACTTGTTCATTATTGTTAATTTTTAGCAAATATCCGTCGTCTTTTTCATACAAATAATTACTAGTGGACAATTTGAATATTTCCCATTACTTATTAAACAATTTTCAATTTTGGAGTAGCACATTTTTCTAAAAACATTATATCATCATTTAAGTAATTATTTATTGTTTTTTTTTTCAAATTTCTGAACATTGAGCTAGAGATGTCCACTTTTTCTAAATTGGTATCCTATGCTACGTTTTGTTGAATAATTACATAATTTTGATACATTTCTTTTAATGTTTAATAAATTTCTATTCGCTTAAAAAATCCTAATTTGCACAATGAGTTTGTTTACAATAACTAAATAGTGTGTTACATGACTGTATAGTGTATACAAAGAATAGATGACCCAACTTTTAATTGTTTAAGCAAATGTAACTTATTAATATAATTACTTTTTGAAAAATACTTTTTAAATCGTATTTTCTGAGTCAAACATAATATTCAATGATATCGAGGACTAGTGAATTCTGTTAAAATCTTAATGTTGTTGTTTGTGCAATTAATTATTGATTTTTTTTAAATTTATGTCAAATTAAGTATGGATGGTTTACATCAGAAAAAGAACGTCAACAAAAAACAGAAAACAACATCTTCAAAAAATTGCTTGGAATAATAATGTAGAAGAATTGGACATCTCTGCCTCACTTTTTAAACATTTTGAAAATAAACAGTAAATAATTGTTTAAATAATTACATAATGTTTTTAGAACAATTTTTTACTCCAAAGAATGACAAACATTTATATTTCAATCATAAAATACGATTCTTTTCTACATTTTTTGGGACTAAATAATTCTTTAAATAATTTGCATTTGCTTAAACCATTGGAAATTGTTTTAAAATTCATGGAAAATTCCATACTATTCCCATTTAACAATTTCCAATTCTGGGCGCATGATCTTTTTCAGGGTTTTTATCGTGTAATCGGAGAAGAAAGAATACACGTGTACACGTATGTACCAGAAATCATATCAGTTAATATCCATTTTATACTTGCATTTGTTGTTCATAATTATTCATGATTGACTATGAATTGTTATTTATATATTTATAACTTATTTAAATTTTTTACATGGTATAAACTGTACACATTGTGCCATTTAATATTATAATTGTATGGCTGGACGCCCACCTCGAAAAAGTAGGCTCAATCGCTTCTGTGAATAATATTTTAACTTTCCGGATGAAAAACAGTGAAATTGAACGACAGAATATAAATTTCAAAGGAAAATAGTTCATCAATTGTGATCAAAACAGCACATTTATTGTGACGCAAGCAGTTGTATTTGAAACAAATAAAGATTAAATAAAAAAGATAGAAAAAATATGATTGTCTATGATTGCAGGGTTTTCAATTGCAAATTTTGGAAAAGGAATTGCTCAAGAAAAGGCTGCGAAATGCATACTCTTCAAGTTCAAACCTTGAAAAGAAAATAAATAAAAATTCCATACTTTTCCGATCAATGTCCAATTTTTGGTGCAGGATCTATTTTCAGCATTGTTGGTGTGGAATCTGAGAAGAGAGAAGAAAGGCATATCGATCATGTGTAGGGGCCGTAATTCTAACTTTTCCTTGCGTTTGCTCCTGTCTCGTCTTTATGTAATGAACGTCATACGAATATTTAAACTGTTTAAACTTTAAAGTATCGTCGCTAAAAAACACTCCAATAACTCTCTAATGTTGATTGTAAGAGGTGATCATTATTGACGGATGATTTAGTATGGTCTTTATGGAAAGACAGAAGCAAATGCAAGGAAGTTAGAAATATGGCCCGTAAAAATAACGGATATACGTGTATTCTCTCTTCTCCGATTACACGACAAAAATCCTGAAAAAGATCATGCGCCCAGAATTGGAAATTGTTAAATGGGAATAGTATAGAATTTTCCATGAGTTTTAAAACAATTTCCAATTGTTTAAGCAAATGCAAATTATTTAAACAATTATTTAATCCCAAAAAAATGTAGAAAAGAATCGTATTTTATGATTGAAATGTAATTGTTTGTCATTGTTTGGAGTAGAAAATTGTTCTAAAAACATTATTTAATTATTTAAACAATCATTTATTGTTTATTTTCCAAATTTTTTTTAAAGTGAGGCAGAGATGTCCACTTCTTCTTCATTGTTATTCTAAGCAACTTTTTGTAGATGTTGTTTTCTGTTTGTTGTTGACGTTGTTTTCTGAATGTAAGCCATCCATACTTAATTTGATATAAATTTTAAAAAAATTAATAATTAATTGCAAAAACAATAACATTAAGATCTTAGCAGAATTTACTAGTCCTCGATATCATTGAATATTATGTTTGACTCAGAAAATACGATTTAAAAAGTATTTTTCAAAAAGTAATTATTTTAATAAGTTATATTTGCTTAAACAATTAAAAGTTGGGTCATCTATTCTTTGTATACACTATACAGCCATGTAATACACTATTTAGTTATTGTAAACAAACTGATTGAGCAAATTAGGATTGTTTAAGCGAATAGAAATTTATTAAACATTGAAAGAAATGTATCAAAATTATATAATTATTCAACAAAAAGTAGCATAGGATACCAATTTAGAAAGATTGGCCGTCTCTAGCTCAATGTTCAGAAATTTGAAAAAAAAACAATAAATAATTACTTAAATGATCATATAATGTTTTAAGAAAAATGTGCTACTCCAAAGAATGACAAACCATTACATTTCAATCAGAAAATACGATTGTTTGTTCCATTTTTTTGAATTAAATTATTGTTTAAATAATTCACATTTCTGTAAACAATTGAAAATTGTTTAATAAGTAATGGGAAATATTCAAATTGTCCACTAGTAATTATTCATGTGAAAAAGACGACTGATATTTGCTAAAAATTAACAATAATGAACGTAAAAATTTAGTTTTTTATTTTTGGCACATATTTGGGGCGCTGTGTTAAAATTAATTAATTTCTTTTCGGCCATTCCAAAGTAACGGATGGGACATTTACACGCATAAAAATTTGAAAAATCCTTATTTAAAATAACTATATCTTGTTGAAGCTACGCTACCTGTACAAAGATGCATGAACTTGTAATTTTCCAGATTCTAAAACTCTATTAATGTGGATAATTTTCATGTTATAAAACGAAAAAGAGGGTAACGGATGGGACTCGTACGGGACTCACTTCCAGACTTACTTTTCCTTTCAATCAGAACTCTGCAAATTGAGAATAGTTATAACACCATTTTTTTTATAATGGATTTGTATTTTGAAATTTTCTTTTTATATATGTCAAGTTCGAAAATATGTGAATTAGAATTTTGGATAAAATTCTTCTTTTAGGTAACGGATGGGACACGTACGATCAGGAAGTTACTTTGGAGGCTTTACAGATAATAGATCTTCAATATGAACTAAGAATTGAAAGGAGTAGGATTTAAATAAGTTATTAAAGTTTTAAATCACTGGAAAAATTAATTTTATTGCCAAAAACTCAGGGTTAAAACGTTTATTCTACGTACATTCTTATCCACATCTATATCTATAAAATTAATACTAATATCACCCTACTTTTTTATTTAATTTTCAAAATCACTTTCGGAGTATACATCGCTGTATTTTAAACCTATATGTGTTGTAAGGTGCTTAAAATATTCTTCTGGTCCGCAATGGAAAATTGTGAGTTCATCCAGCATAGACTTCGAAGTTTGCCCAACAAAAATACGATAATTGTCAAATTTTTTGAAATGATGGAATGCGCTTAAGCCTAAGATTCTCTAAGGTATCTTCAATCGTTACATAAAAAACGGTCGTTTTACAAGATTTTTTGGCAAGAAGATAATAATCTTTGGCGGATTTGGTCATCTGCTCTTTTTTAGGAACTGATGCCATTATCTGTAAAAAGTGAAAAAATTATATTTTAAGTTTCAGTGAAATAGTCTAGTCAGAAAATTATACCACCTTGATTAAAAAGTTCCCGGAATCAACACCGTGTGGCGCCCCCTGCTGTCCGATTCACATTTTTTTCGTTTCTGTAGGTTGTCACACCTTTTAACAATATTCCCTGCGAATTTCAGCTTTCTAGCTTGACATTTGTCAATGTAACGCAATTTTGAGTGCATCTGTTTTTTTGCGAATTTCGATTCTTGCAATGCACCATGACAATGCACCGTCGCACAATGCGATCATTATCCATGAGTTTCTCGCCAAAAACTCAACTAATACAATTCCGCAGCCATCAAATTCACCAGATTTAGCTCCCTGTGACTTTTTTTTATCGGTCGACTGAAAAAACCACTACGCGGAACGCGTTTTAGCAGCCGATCGGAGATAATACAAAAATCGAAAAATTTTCGAAATACTATATAAATAATTTTTAAGAAACTCTCGTCATATTTCATAATTGTAGCAAAAATTTAAAAATTATTTAAAAAAATATAATTTTAACAAAAATAGTGAATTGAAGGTTCGAATACTTCATAGAATACATTTCTTCTACGTGTATTTTTAAATCTTGAAATATTTTTTTTCGCATAATTAAACACAGAAAATCGCCGATCCTTAATTGTGCACCGAAATCGGTGTTCAAGTGAGTTGCAACAAATTTGAGCCACACAGGTTCATTCGGAGAATCTAGAGGAAAAGCATCATTTAGACACTGTTTTTTCTCGTCCAGAGCAACGTGAAGTGTCGTCTACAAACTTTCAGTCACCTGTCAAGATGATTTTGTCGGGCGTTATTTGGGTGAAATAGATACACATCCCGGCTTTAGTTTAAATATCGACGGCCATGATTAATCTAACATTTGGAAGTTGCATTAGGAAGTTATGAATTTATTCTAAGTGACTAGTACACACTGTTAAATGGAAGAATGTTAAAAATTAGGTAAATATTATTTCAATTAGTTTCCTTATTAACAATTATTTAGTCTTATATCACAGTGCGAATAGTTGTTTTGACAGGTGTTCAGGTGGCTGACAGCGCGGTTTAGCACTCCACAACTCTCGGCGTTGAGCCAAAATTCAGTCTTTACATGATACTTTCCCCTAGATGCCCAGATGTGCACCTACGTTCAGAGGAATACATTTGAGACTTGAAAATTGTTGCAAATCCTCATTGGGAGACCAATGAAATTTGAGCTGCAACAAACTTAACACCATCGTTTTTCTGTGAAGTATAAATGAAGTAATATTTACATTTCTCTGTGCATCTCAGCAACTAAGGCTATTACAAAAAGAATGGAAAATGAAAGAATTCCATAGAATGAAAATAATTCAATAATTTTTTGCGAACCGGGAAATGACCGGAAATTTGTTTCCTTGATTAAAACGGCCACCTGAATTTCTTAGTACGAGGGTAGTTCAATAAGTCCTTAGAATGACCAACAGATGGCGCGCGAATCGCTCCAAATCATCTGTTTTCAGTCAGCACCACTCCCGACTAGAT
>NC_046662.1:129094314-129096188 GCF_010883055.1 Belonocnema kinseyi
TCTTTAGTTTCGCATCCCTTTTTCTTTGTTTCGGGCACGCATAAAATATCTAGTTTCTTCACGTCCATAGTTTCACGCAATTCTTTTACCTTGAGATAATTTGGTTCCCCTAGCATTCCAAACACCCAGTGACCATTCGTCGCCTGAAACATGACCTTTAGATTTTCCGTGTGCATGCCTTTTGTCATTAAAAGTTCCAGTCCTTTATGGGGCTATTTTGTAGTTTGTATTATTCATTGTTTAGATTATGATTCAGCAATTTGGTAAAAAATTGAACTATTCGATTAAAAAATAAGTTTTTTTTTTCAAATTAAACAATTTTTATAACCAATAAATTGCTTTCATGAAAATTTAACTTTTTGGCAGGAAATTAACTTTTATATCAAAAAATCATATTTTTAGTTGAAAATTCAACCTTTTTATAGGTAAATCGGCCCCCCGGCTTAAGAATTAAAAAATTTGCTTAACAATTATTATATTTTGTTGAAAGCTCGTCTTATTTTGGTAGATCATTAATATAATGCTGGAAAATTCATTTCTTTGGTTAAAAATTTAACTATTTTGTTCGAAATTTATCTTCTTTAATTGAAAATCAAACGACTTGGTTAAAAGTTGAACTTTATCATGAAAGATTAATATTTTTAGGACTCTTCTTGATATTTGGGGTGGATTCTTTGGTTGAAAATTTAATTCCTCGATTTAGTTGAAAATTAATCTTTTTTTAACATGTAGCAATTTTCTTGCCATTTTGTGTTTTTTATTTTGTTCAAAATTAATTTTTTATCTGAAAGTTACAATTGTCCTATTTTATTAGAAATTTATACGTTATAAGTTTAAAATTGAATTATATGGTAGAAAATTAATTTATTTTGTTGAAAAGTCATTTTTTTGTCGAAAATTAATTTTATTGATTTTTTTTACATCGTCTTTTTATTCAAAATGCAATTGTTAAGATCTAAATTAGTCTATTTTGATTAATGATTTAACAATATGGTAGAAAATGAAAGTAGGATTCGTTTGCAAATGAACTTTTCTATGTTTATTTCGTGTTTGTTAAATCTAGTTTTTTTGGCTTGAAATTTAACTTTTTTGTTGACAATTTGGTATTTTTATGTTAAAAATTACTTTTTTCTCTGAAAATTGCAACTGGTCTATTCTTGATTAAAAATTGATCCTTTATAAGTTAAACATTCAACTATTTGGTAGAAAATTCATGGAATTTGTTAAAAATTCGTCTTTTTGGTAAAAAAATTAATCTTCTTTGTTGCAAATTCATTAGATATTTCGACTTTAAATGTAAGGTATTCAAAGTGTTTCATATTGCATTCAAATCAATTGAAAGGGAGTTTTAAGTAGTAACTGATCCGAGGGGTTTTATTTAGCTGTAAGGCATAGCGTAAGTTACAAGTTTGAGATAATAAAAGACCCTATGATCCTCTTCGTGACTTTCTTACCTAAAAATTAGCTGATATGTACAATGTGAAAATTATTTCGAAACAATTTATGAAAAAAATTAATCACGATTTTTAAAAACACTTAAAACCCCTAATTGGATAGTTTTTCTATGTTATTGCAAACTTAAAAAAAATCACTTGAGGAAATAAATAAAATCAAAAATGTTTTCAATCCTTGGTGAGAATTTTTTTACAAGTACGAAAAAGTATAAATATTTTTACAGGGAAACACCATTGAATTTAATAATTTTTTAAATACGAGGGTAGTTCAATAAGTCCTTAGAATGAAGTATAAAAACAATTTTTTTTGGGTAAATCTTTTTTTATTTTTCAACATAATCTCCTTGGAGCTCTACACACTTGGTCAATCGCTTTTCAAGTTTTTTTAATCCTTCAGAAAAGTGCGTTTTCGGAAGTTCC
>NC_046662.1:129096288-129109908 GCF_010883055.1 Belonocnema kinseyi
TTCCCCTGCCGAGTGAGTCACGCCTACCCCGAAAGGAAAATGGCTTAATGGTGTAATAATAATAATAATAATAATAATAATAATAATAATAATAATAATAATCAACCTAATTAGATTAACGTAGACCCAAACAGTTCCATTTTAAATAAAAAATTATGAATTTTCAACGTCAAATTTTATTCTCGGGAGAAAAAGACAAATTTGTAGCAAAATACATCAGTTTCCAATAAGAAAGGAGCAATTTTAAACCAGAAAATATTAATTTTTAATAAGAATATCAATTTAAATCAAAAATGAAATATTTACCTTGCTAGTAAAAAAAATTCTTATCAAGAAAAGATGAATTTTCAACAAAATAGTTACATTTTTAACAAAAGAGTTGAGCCTAAAAATGCCTTTTTATCCGCAGAAGATTAATTTTCTAAACATGGAATAGTTAAATTTTCGACTAAAGGGGTGAATCTAAAACCAAAAGAATAATTTTTTTACAAAGTAGTTCAACTTTTAACCAACCTTCTGAATTCCTAATGAAACAAGATAACTTTTTAACAAAACAGTTGCATTTTTTACAGAATAATGAAATTTTCAAGTGAATACTAGAATTTTTAAACAAATGAGTTGAATTCCGAACCAAAAATATAGAAGTGGACTTTCTACCAAAAAGCATTTAAGCGAAAAAAATGAGAAAAAGGGGTTTCTTAAAAACAGAGAAAAAAATAACAATTTTTTTAATAAAGTTAATAATAAGGAAACATACTAAATGTTATCTAAGTTCGTAACTTTTCTTCCACTGACCCCCAACCCCTGTTCGAACCGTAGTTTTTAGCATGACCCCCCCCCCCCCCCCCCCCCCCCCCCCCCATGCAATTGGTAATGCAGTTTACTGACGGCCCCTTAAAGTTTCGATTTTTGTATTTGATGAAATTATCCTAATAATGTATAGTTTAAAATTTGTTTCGCATAAAAAATACACAACGAAAAATCGACAAGACTTAGAAAACAATATTACAACAATTAAAAGAATGACAGAAAACAAGTGTATTGAGACTATACTCAAGAAACTTTATTTTCAATTTTATTTATATTGGATAAAATATCAATATCAAATTGGTTAAAATAGGTTACCTCGCGCTTCGCACTCGAACATAATTACACCTTGGGCTTCGCGCTCGGATATTTATTCATTGCATTTTGAATGCTTGAAAAAAACTTTATCAAAAATATCTCTTTTAGATGGCAGTATTTATATGCGTCTTCATATTCTGAATTGTCTACTGCATTAAGTATAGTCAAGTATTAAGTTTCTCAAAGCTCTGCAGGCTTTGATGTACACATTCTCATCGTGACACTCGCGCTGCGCGCTCAATTTCCGACAGACATTTGTAAACAGGTTTGGTTGGATTTTTTTTCTCGTAACTTTCGTCGTTTTTCCACACATTTTTTTTATTGTATTTTCTTTTCAACGTAATTTTTCACGAATAAAACAAAAAGTACGCGTCCTATCAAGAAGTGATTCTTAAGGAAATTGTAGATCTTTCTTGGGATAACCATTTTTGTTAATTCATCTTTTTTCGTATTTTACATAGTTTGTCCACAAAATGGATTTTTGTATTTTCCATTATTTTTTGTGCAATTAAAATTTGAATTTTCGATTTTTGAAGAAAATCCAAAAATTGGTTACAATAATCATGTAGGGCTTTCAGAAAGGAATGTTTTTCTTTGCTTGACTTTTTTTCATATCGTGCGTTTTTCGGCTTCAAATTTTGATTTTCGGTTGATTAAAAAAATTTTGAAAGCGCTATAACTCTGAGAATTTTCTTTTTATCAAAAAAAGTCCTGAGGATAAATTGCTTTTTGTTTTTAATATTATAAATATCTGCATATAGAATTTTAAAATTCAGAAAAAAGTTGTCTCAAAATTTTTCAAAATGCGCTCACTTTTTGAATTTTTATCAAAAATAGCTGGTTCATGAACTCGTCCTTTCTTTCAGGACCTAAAAAAAGTGTGCCAAAGATGAATTTGATTCGTTCATTTTTTCGAGCGTTGTCGTGTTTACGGACGGACGGACGGACGGCCGGACGGACAGACAGACAGACAGACGCCATCGTGAAAACCTGATTTTCGGATTCAGGGGATCTCGGAACGTGGAGATCCGTTGAAAAAGTGTGATGTGAAATTTCCGACAATTCTAATACTTTCTCAATCATAAATGATGAGAATGTAAAAAATGAAAGGCCCTCTTATTTTTCTCATTCTCACCATTTATGATTAAGAAAGAATGAGAAAAGAAGTGCCCGAAAAGTCCGAAAAGAAAGGACGAGTTCGTTAAACAGTCATTTTCGATAAAAATTCAAAAATTTAGAGCATTTGAAAAAATGTTGGGACTATTTTTTTACACTTGAAATTTTTATTTGCGGCTACTAATGGCTCTCAGAAAGCCAAACAATTTATCCTGCTGAGTTTTTTTATACAAAAAAAATCTCAAAGTTATAGCATTTTCAAAATTTTTAATATCAATCGAAAATCAAAATTTTAAGCCAAACGACGTACGATATGAAAAAAAGTAAAGTAAAGAAAAACATTGCGATTTAAAAGCCCTACAAGATTATCATACAAACCTTTTGGATTTTCTTGTAATATCGAAAATTCTAATTTTTATTGCACAAAAAATCATGAGAAATGAAAAATCCCATTTTGTGGTCAAACTGCAGGATACGAAAGAAGATGAGTAAAAAAAAACTGGATCTCAAAAAAGATCTACAAATTCGTTAACAATCACTTTTTGATAGGATGCGTACCTTTTGATTTATTCCCGAAAAATAACATTGGAAATCTAAAAAAAAAGAAACGTTGTGAAAAAATGATACAAGTTACGAAAAAAAATGATTTAACAAACATTGTTTACCCGAAAAGGAGCTACCAATTTGTTCTGAATTACTTTTTGACAGGATAAGTAGTTCTGGTTTTAATCATAAAAGTGGCATTAAAAATAAAAATGAAAGATTTTTGGAAAAATAACAAAAGTGCAAAAATAAATTGATAGAAAAAAGTTATTCGCCCAAAAAAGTTATACTAATTTGTATTCATTTATTACATTCTTATTATTTATGATGGAGAAAGTATTAGAATTGCCCGAAATTTGACAGCACAACATTCAAATTTTGAATCAAATGACGCAAAATACGACAAAAAGTCTCAAAGAGAAATGATAGGTTTTGAATTTGTTTTATCGTAAGTAATATATACAGAAAATCGAAAATTCCAATATACGCGAAAAGACGCAAGATTTGTTAAAAGTCTAAATGAAGACTTGTAGGATATATTTTGCTTTATCTATAAAAAATAATATGAAAACCAAAATCCTACTATTAGCATAACAACCCGTGATAGAGAAAATTGTTCAAAAAAAGGATTGTCTTTTTTAAATTTATTTCAAGTTGGTTCAGAAGATATAAATTTTCAACTGTCTGTCAAAAAACGAGTGCGCAGCACGAGTATCGCGATCATATTGTGTATCTCAAAGCCAAAAGAGCTTGGAGAAACTTGATCTTTAACTATACTTATTTAGGTAAAAAATTCAGAGTATGAACACGCTTGCAAATACTGTGATCCAAAGAGATCTTTTTGATAAAGTTTCATTCAAGCATTCTAAATGCAAAGAATAATGATCTGAGCGCGAATCGCGGGAATCAACAGACACGCGCCCGGATTATTCACGGATTATTTTTTTACAAACTAACAATTAAGAGATAAATGTTTTTGAAACTTTCCAATCATTTCTGATCTTTTAGCTTAAATTAAGAAATGTAAGGCAAAATATTTATATATTCTGATCAACCACTCGAGTAAAATTCAAAAATACGTTTTTTCAATTTTGACATTTTGGGGTTCTCAATTTAAAGAATCGGGGCATAATTTACATAAATAGTAAGATACATAAATTTCTATAAAATATTATATAAAAAATCAAATCAAATAAAAAATAATTTTATTATATAATTTTATCGTTTAATTATTCCTATAAAATTTAACTTCACATCTAAAAACTCCAAATCGAAAAATCTAGATGCGAGAACGCTATACGATCATATTTATTTTAAAAATTTATTATTTTCAATTTCAACTCAATATGTTTATCAATTAAAACTTTTAATGTCTTCAAATGTATAGTTTCGTGTAGTCGAATTTCTACTCAACAAAATAATATTATTCATAGACAGTAAATTTTAGTTGTAAAATGACTAATTTTTTTTTCATAAAAGATGTAGCAGCTAAAAATATTTATTTCGATACAATTACATTTTGATTCAATTTAAAAGTACATCTGAAGCATCTAAATATTTTCTTGATGCAAAATTTATTCAAATAATTGATTCATTCATTGAAAATAATAATTCAAAATTCTCAATATAAAATTTGTATTTTATATTTTTAAATATTTACCGACTTAGTATCGGCTGTTTGAAGAAATTATTCGACTGGTGAAGATTGCAGGGGCAAAGTGGTTGGTGGGCGCGATCTTCGGGTTGAGAGGCATGGGGGAATCGGGCAATTTTCGCCGGGAGTGCCGTCTACAATTAGTTCCTCGAACTATACACGTGTCGCATCTAGGCTTATAATATCTTTGTCATTGTCGTGCTATTATCTCAGGGGAGCGCACACGAACGCTGATCGTGGTCAACCACCCTCCGAATATAAATCCTGAATTCCGCTCGGGTCAAAAGTAGGCAGTTTTGGTGAGCATGAACTCGCTCAAGAGGTTTAAAAATTCCCATTATAATACATTTCAAATCATATTTCGCAAATTTGTTAGATTTTAAAATAATTCTGTAACAGCACATTAGGTATTTTCACTTCTAGTATATGAAGCGAGCGGTGACAACGATTGACTATTTTCTCACCATCTTCCCTCGTTTTACTTTGTTCTATAACTGTAATGAGCCGATCACACTGATTTTTGGAAACATATATTTTGGTGTTTCGTTTTTAAAGTTTTCTTCTAAATTCAATACATATAGGAACTAAGCCATACAGTGCTGTCGTTTTTTAAAGTTCGGATCTCTTTCAAGTCTAATTTATAATCATTTATGGTGCCGAGTAAAAATTAATTAATTCAGATTACAATTGTTTAAGACATTTCGGCTTACGATGGTGTCCCTCTTCAGTTAATTATTCAGACAATATATTTAGACATTATATGGGTTAATAGTTCATAATATGGTTAACATGACAGTTATTAGTTTTTATAAACATATCTTTGGTCAACTCTTTTGGTATTCTAATTGATAAACAATTTTTAGACATAATTTTAAATTTCTTCGGCACCAGCATTAAATGATATTTAATTATTTAATAATGATTATAAAAAAATATTTTAATCTCTTATTATTACATTTGAGTTATAATTATATCTGCTTATGTCATATTCAATTTAAAATTCATTTAGTATTAGGGCAATTAATATTTATGGCGGTTATCTGTAATAACTCTTCCATAATTAATAATAGAGAATTAACTAAAAAATACATCTCAATTTTAGGTTCAAAGTGTAAATAAATATCAATTTGGCTTAATTCTATGTATCCTTTCAACTTACTAAAATTGTTTCAAATATGTTGTAATGTTGTAACCGTGATAAAACCATTCTTAATTGCTCAATTTTTATTTGCAATAAAAAAGTTTTTCTTTTTCGACCTAGGATTTCTGTAAATTCGTGTAGATTCTTGCAGTTGTACTTTTTTTGTGAATGCTTATAGAAAATAGAAACAACAATAAAATAAAATATACAGTAAAATACCAAAAAAGTACAAAATTCGTCCTAAGAATAGAAAAGGTTGTACTTTCCTGTAATTTTGATTGTAATTTACTGTATTCATCTGTGAGTTCCTGTAAAAATGGATTTAATTGTTAGTGCTTTTTTGTAAAAAAATTTCCGCCTGGGCAATACATGAATTTTATGCAATTTTTCCCCCGCAGAATCGAATTTATGTAGATAAAATTTTGTCTACAAACCAATTTCCAATGGATTTTGATTTTGATCTAGGAAAATTCACATATAGACATTAGGTTAGTATAGCAAAGTAGAAGAAGGGGTCCACTCAAATCTAACATTCTAAATGTGCGGAGTTCTTGTGCGCCCACCTAAATGGTACCGCAAGCGGAATTCAGGAAGAACATAAAGAGGGCCCGAAAGCCTGCAGGTAAAATCCTAACCGTGAGCGCAATTCGTGTGCACCGATCTCAGTGTACCGCAACCTACACGATACCTCGGCGACGCTTTTCTGTTGTTCAGCGCTGTACTCGGTCTCGAAGATGGACGGCTCTCAACCGGCGCGGCGGATTCTGCATTATGTTACAGGGGACATTTAAATGGAATATTGTGTATGAACTCTGTTGCGCCCTACTATTGAGGTCGAGTCGAAGGCATCCACAGTGGGAGGAAATGCACTTTTTTCGTTCAAATATGAGCGGCTGACAATAAAAAGTGGAAATATCTCGTTGATGAGTAAGAAGCAGCTATAGAAAAGTGCCTAAAAAATTGATATAATTTCATGGTTGTAAAAAGTAACAGTAGAATATTGGCTGTAAAAAGTAGAAAACGGTGCTTGGGCCGTAAGAAAGGGGAATAGAAAGACTTGGCAGTAAGAAGTGGACAAACGTCGCATATCGGTGAATCGGCTCTGTTACACGCTGCGAAGACAAGCCTCGTTCAATGCCGAAAATGCAGGAGGACGAACGCGATCTCGACCGACTGGATGATACGCTTTCAGTGGCTAACTAGCTGTTAGGAGTTTTTCGGTAAACTGAATTTTCACTGAATTTTGCAGGGCGTCCAGGCCGTCAAGAGAATGAAAGAAAGTTCACGATAACGTTTTAAACTATTGCTTTGCGATTTATTTTAAGAGAAAATTGAAAAGAGATAACAAAACATTATGTATTGTTTCCTAACATTTTTTAAAAGTGTGTACAATATTTTTTAGACTTTTGAAATTTTTCCATATTAGATAATTTTAGAAAAATTAAATAACATAATTCTTTTAAAGCCTTCTTGTGCAATTTTGTTGCACATTTTCTGAAAGTTTATGTTGGGTTAAATAATGTACTTTCAAAATTGAGAAAGTTTAAGAGACGTTCAGAAATTTTAAACGATTAAAAAATAATTAAAACTTGTGAAGATTTTTGAAGAATTTTGTAAGGTTTGACGATAATTAAAAAAAAATTAGGTTCCCTGGAATAACTTTAGAAGATTTTTTGAAATGAAAAATTTTTAAAAATATACTTTAGGAGCTGTAAACGAATCTCGAAAGGTTTCAAGAGCATGATCAAATTTGCTTTAAATGCTTGCGAAAATCTAGAAGATTATAAGGCAATTTTTTAACATTTTTAATTATATTTCCAAATTATGAAAAAAATTTGAGTCAGTTAAAAATATTTTCAGGAATTTAAGACGAGTCAAACAGATAAGAAATATTCAGAAATTTGAAAACATTTCAGAAAATTTATTAAATATTTCTTCATTTCTCAAAAATTTTGTAAACATTCCTAAGCATCTTTGAAAAGGACTGGTATTCAACTCAATGTTTTCTAATATTCTGTAAAATAAAACAATTTCTTTCAAATATCGTAGAATTTTTTCTGACATATCTGATACATTCAAGAATCTTTTTTTAATTTCCTTGGAAATCTTATAACAATTATATTTATATAAATTAAAAAAACAAACTGACAATACTTATTTTCTTGTTTTTTATTCTCAGAATTTACTTAATTTACTTAATATTATACTTAATATTATAATTTATTTTTTATGGTAGTGAAAAAAGTATATTGTTAAAAAAGTTGTTTGCTTTATTTAAAGATAACACTTTATCTTAAAACCCCTTTTTTATTTAGGAAACGTCTGTTATGTTTTCATACATAATATACCAAATTTGACATAACGGCGATGAGGGGAGGGCCAAAAAGAAATGTTATGGTTTGTCACATTGCGCAGGGGGGGCATTTTAGTAACTAATGAACATATTTTTATAATATTTTTGCTTGATTCTGCCATAGGGTCCAACATAGTACAAAAAACCGATGTGAAATTTCCAATGAAAACGGTTGCACTCTGTATAGATTAATTTAAAAAATGAACAACATTAATACTTTTATCAATTTTCCAATATATTATTTGAATATAATACACATTGACATTAATTTTTAATATTCTTGTAAGTTGTTGGTATTTTTTCTAATTTTACGATATTTTTTAACATCTTCGACCTTAGGAAATAGATTTCACAAATAAAATTATAAAAATATCTTCCCGTGTGGAAATAGCCCGGGTTAGCCCTGGTACAACAAGGTTTCTGGTCAGGGACTAACCGGGCTATGTTTTTTTTAAGAGCCTAACCGTGCGCTGGTCGGAGGCTCGCTAGGTAAAATTTATGTCAAAACCCCAGTCAGGGGCTGACTGAGCTCTGATCTAACAAATCTTATGATCGAATGCTCAGACGGTACATGGCCGGGCGCTGATTGGCAATAATCAAATGGTTAAATTTTGTTTACAACTCAATTACTTTTTCTGATTTCATTAAGAAATGGATGCGTAAACCCGCATGGACGCTTCACGCGTGGAAATATATTGGGTGAATATCTTTTTGACACCACAAATTTCAAGGTTTCATGAGTTCAGACTTACAAACAATGCATTTTGTGACAAAAATTCGATGACACTTTTTTGAAATTCGAACTGTTTTTTTTTTAAGAAAAAAATTCTAAGTTCCATCTTTATAAAAAATTGCAAACGACCACAACCCGACTTAAAGTCGGGCTCCCCGCCCAGCTCCCGACTTAAAGCCGGGCTCTCCGGCCGTAGAATAGCGAGCCCCCGACTTAAATTTCCACCTGGATTCATTACTTAGTAAAAGGCTATGAAAACTTGGTGTTAAAATGATATCAACAATTTTTTAAAATATTAACAAACGATTGTACAGGCTTTAAACTTTTTGGACCAGATGGAGAAATAGACACTTCTTTTATCGCTTTCCAGTATATCATTTTTCCCTAAACATCAAGCAAATTAAAGACACTTAAAAAATAACAAATGTAAAAAATTCATTTTAGTTATTTGTTAAAAAGGCCGATACATTTTTTAATAAGATCACTGTAAAAAAAGATTTATGTAAAATTACAGACTGTATAATATTGAAAATTACATCGAGATTTTTAATTTGATCAAAGATCTGTAATTTTACCCTGGCGGAAACTGTAAAATTTTTAATTTATAATTAATTTAAAATTCAGAATAATTAATGAAATAATATGTGAAGACGAAAGCATCTCTCGTGTTCATTGTTCATCGATGCCTTCATCCTTCAATTTTGGAGCATTTTTATTTTTAATACGAGGAAATTGACAGCTATGTTCAACTTTTATGACAGCTTCCACACAAAGTAGACCGAATCTGAGCTATTCCTATTTTGCCTTTTAGATTTTCTGCTATTGGAATGGAAAAAATACGGTTATTCAAAACGTATATTTCATATTTTTTTTACGGAATATTTAAACATCAAAAAAATACCCATAGTATCTTATGTGTTTTAGGTAAGTGGTAACGTGTCCGGCTTGTGTTTCTTCAATCTCCATGAAATTGTACGAAGTTTGAGCTTTCGAGTGTTCGAAACCTGTCGCCCTGATACATTTTATTTTATTCTTTCACATAATGAATTTTACATTTTCGCATGTAAAATTATCGGCCGAATTGGAATATCACAACAGATTCGTAAAGTTATTTCGATACACGAGGGTCCTTTTATTTACATCCACTAGAGATGTAAAATTCAATAGATTTTTGTACAGTGATTCCTTTCTAGATGCACATGCATAAAAGGCAGCGTGACTATTGCCACTTGCTATTTTAAAAAATTCATACTCTTCGAATCATTATTCAATTGAGTTAAAATTTGAACAAAAACTTATTTTAACCTTCATTTGCAACTTTCTCACTGGAGGTTTTCCATTTCTTAAAATTTGCTCGATAAACGAAGCTCTTGAAGGTTGAACTTTATGTTTATTACACTGTCTACAAACACGAAATTAACAGTTTCTATGTTCATTAAAGTATTTAAGTTTTTCTTTGAAATATAATTTTCAGGAAAAAAAGATGTGCCTTGAAATTGATCACTTGAAATAAGTTTATTGCAATTAAAATTTTCTTATTCAAAGTACATATAAAATTGGTTAAGGCATTGTGTGTGATTGTGTGTGTGTGTGTGTGCAATAAGTAAATAAAAAATTTATAAAATTATAAATTGACCGTAACATTTCTTTTCGGCCTTCCCCTCATCGCCGTTACGTCAAATTTTTTATATTATGTTTAAAAACATGAAAGACGTTTCCAAAACAAAAAAGGGTTTTTAACATAAAGTATTATCTTAAATAAATAAGATAATTTTTTTAACACAAAAGGAGTTTCAATAATTTTTAGTCACACAAATATGGAAGTTACCTTATGTAAGTACTACTTGCAACTCACCAATTTAAAACAATATTTCACTACCATAAAAAATAAAAAAATTATGTTAATAATGACATAACATGAATGTTTGAAATAACTATTTATATATCAGAAGTTTTTAACACTTTATTTCTATTTGGAATGAAATTCTGAGAATTGAAAGCAAGAAAATAATTATAGTCAGTTTGTTTTTAAATTTATATGAACGTAAGTATTATAAGATTTTTAAGAAAATTGAAAAAAGATTTAAAAATATATCAGATGCGTCAGAAAAGATTTTACGATATTTGAAAAAAATAGTTTTATTTTATAGAATATTACAAAACATTAGAAAAAATTCGAGTCCTATTCAAAGATGTTTAGGAATGTTTAAGAAATTTGTAAGAAAACAAGGAATATTTTATCAATTTTCTGAAATGTTTTCAAATTTGTGAACATTGTTTACCTATTTGACTCGCCTCACATTCTTGAAAATATTTTGAACTGCCTCGAATTTTTCTTAACATTTTAAAAAGTCATTCAAAATGTAAAAAAATTACATTATAATCTTCTAAATTTTGGCGAGCATTTGAAGAAAATTTGTTCATGCTCTTGACATTTCGAGATTCGCTTAAAACTCCTAAAGTTTATTTTTGACAACTTCAAAAATGTGTATTTCTAAAACGTAAACATCTCGTTTAATGTAACTCGAGAGGTGACCCCACCACTCCACCTATCCGTAAGATGGGGTCTCACAATACATTACCGCTTCCTTTGTCATTGGCTATACGCAACGCGTGAGAATCAGTGGTGGGAGATAGGGAAATTGCGACAGATGAATTTCTTGGCTGGCAAAAAACAAGGTTTCAGTTAAATTGATCATAACTCAATTGTTTAAGCCGATGAAAGGAAAAAAATTTGCCAAGACTCAAATATTTCTGAAGTTTCAATAAATATTGCAATGTTGCCGAAGTGGGCACAAGCGTTAAAGATGTTGTATGACGAATGTCAGATTTGAGAACCTCAGCTATTCTTAAAACAGCCTACGGACGTTCACTCAAATTTTCGAGCGATAATTTGAAGTGAAAGTTTTACGTGACCATTTAAGAATTCCTGAGATTCTATGGACGAGTTTTCTCACCCCTATAAAGCAATTAGCATTGTCTGGGAAGATCTGCCGTGCCCAGACGCACCACAGATAACCGAAAATTCCTTTCCGGTCAACTGTCAACTCGTGCTACCGTCGTGTTTTCGTGCAACACGAAAACATTGCGGTAAGTCCAAACACGTACACCAGTGCCTATCTCTCTCGCGCGCTCATCTTCTCTCTCTCTTTTCTCTCTCCTCTACCTCTCTTCTTCGGCGCTCTGGCGAGACCGGGGAGCTCAACCAGCCGCGGATCCAGGGTAAAAGTTCAGTACAAAAAAAACTTTTATGGCAAGAAGAACATTTTAATTAAGTAAGTAACTAGGCTTATTGTTAGTAATTTTTAATTATATATGTGTAAAGGAACAATTAACACAAGACAGCCATCTTTAAATTAGCCGAAATAGAGAGGCAGTTGGGCGGTAGTTTTAAAATATAAATAAAAGTAAATATAATAATAATAATAATAATAATAATCAAAATTAATAATTAATGAACAGGAAAACCCAACTGCTGTTCTATTTGCCCTAGCTTCGGGATTCCTTCGTAATAATGAAGCTGGGATAATACCTAGCACTAGTTTTAAGTTTCATTAAATTATCTTAATTATTTCTATTTTTAAATTCAAATTAATAATTAGCAATTTTACATTAATTTCGGTGCTGACGCGTGAGATCCAAGGTAGTGCGTTCGAGGCAGCGCTTCCCCCTCTGCTGGCTGCGACTCTGTTGTCGGCGTCGCAGCCAATCAGCGGGCCCGCTGCCGCTCCGACTGCTCTCGGACAGCCTACCCTCTCATCACCTCCATACCATCGAGCTACAGTGCCAGCAGAAATCGTCGGCTTCAATCACTAAACACCCCCGTGAGTTAGTTGTCTTCAGCTATCAAGTGTATTAAGTGTTTCGCGAACATCGGTGAAGTGTATCAGTGAGTACAAAAAAAAAAGGGTTTGTGGTGCCAGGCTTGCCTGATAGTGCCATTCCCCACGATTCACGGTGCCTTCCGTCATCCGAGTCGTATGGTACTTTTGTGGAGACATTGTCGGCCGAGAGGTTGTCGTGCCTCCATTGGAAGTATCAGGAAGCGGGCCGAGTGTCAAAGGAAGGCCGAGGACCGCGGCCTAATCGCCGGACGCGGCTTCGCTGGGCGCGTCAAGCAGAAGAGGCGGCATTACCCGCAGCAGAGCGGGCTCGATGAGCCGCCGAGCGTCAGGAAAATCACCGGGAACGACAGCGCCAGCTAGCTCAAGGAGAGCAAATTCAACGAGCCGTCAACGAAGCAGTTCACCCCGCGGTTCCCAATTCACCGCCTCGTTTCGCCGGGCCGCCTTACGACCCACACAAGCCTAGGTTTTTGATACCCGGGGCTTCCAATCTATTAGAGATCCGTCGAGGTAACGACGGAACACGGGACCCACGGCAGAGCCGGTCTATAGTACGGGACTGCCCAAATTCTCCCTTATGTCCATGGGATGTAAAGGTGGCCCCGTTCGCACCCCTTCCAGGACCAAGGGAACTTATGAAAATTAACCTCGTTGTCATACCGGGAGACAACGCTGCTAACCTTCCACAGCCCGGTACAATCGTGAATGCTCAGTCTTCGAGCCGGAATCCGTGTGCCGGTGCCTCGCCCGATCTGGCCGTTCCTAGCACCCCGAGTGCCAGGATCACTTCCACGGAACCAGGATCGGACACCCTGCTTCTCTCCGCCTACGAGACGCCCGAGGCGTTCTCGCCCTCCCTCCTAGCTTCCCCTCCCGCAAAACGCTTCTGCGGAAGTCACCGGCGGAATATAAATTTCGAGGAATAAAGGGGGGTGGCAAATTTGAAAAAAAAAGAAAAGAAAGTCATCGGGTGGCCACTCACCGACCTACACCAACTCCAGGTCGGCGATATACCTTGGGCTCCCGCACATTTAACCCAGTATTTTCTCTCCCGTCCTTCTTCCTCACCCTTCCTCCCCCCTCCACAAAAAAAATTACAACAAAAAGCCG
>NC_046662.1:129110008-129115012 GCF_010883055.1 Belonocnema kinseyi
GCTCTCCAAACACGAAGTGTCGGGGCCCTGGTAGGCCACCTACCAGAACCATAGCCACTCGCAATCATTCGGTTTCTGAGTGCGAACCCGAAAACTCGGTGGCGCCCTATCCCAGCCCGTCCACCATGGGCAACTCAGACGCCGCTACACCGGCTCAATCACAACCCGGTGCTAGCCAGAAGAGATCTTCGCTTCCTACCACGCAACGTGGTAGAAGCAAAAGTACACCCGACACAGCGCGAAGCGCTTCCCGGGTATTGTTTAGCGAGGCGCCGAACATCAACGTTGCCACACCAGGACCAAGCGGCCGCCCAGACATGGAGATCGCGCCAATCAACCCTCGGCCGATAATATTATCCACGCCGGCACCCACCGGCATCGTGAACACTGCACGTTCACCACCACAGGCAGTAGCATCTGTCCAACCGCCGGCTAGGTTATCACACCAGCACCCTACCACAGCCCCAACGGACGCGTTACCTCAGTTCCCGGGCACACCATTCGCGGATTGGCGCTCACTGATACGCGCCCTTCGCAAACCTGACGTCCTACTACCCACCTTCGCGGGTATGGACCACGAAGATCCCGAGGCTTTCTTGAACCACTGTGAGGTGTAATTCACAGAAGCCTCTATTGAGTCACCACTATGGTCAAGGATGGTCACAAAGTCCTTGACCGAAAAAGCCTCCAAATGGTACGAGGTTTATAAAACTCTCTCGTTACCCTGGGCCAAATTCCGCACACTTTTGATCCAACATTTCGCAGGAGTAGCTGCGCTTAATAAACTACACATTAAGCTCTACTCCACCAAGCAGGAGGAACGAGAAGCTACAGGTATCTTTTTGCAAAGGAAGTACTTGCTGGCCCTGAGGCTGCTATCATCGGCTCCGTAGGGTCAGATCGTGTCGCTGCTGCTGGAAGCCCTCAAACCATCGATTAAGAAGGTACTCAGAGCAGCGAACGTAACAACTTTCGAAGAGTTAGTCGAGCGGGCCGTACAGGTCGAAGCGGACGAGACCGAGGAGAATCCACGGAAGGTCTCCCGCGAGCCAGCGACGAAGAGCGGGACCGCCAACGTTACCCTCAAAATTGTGCCGAGCCAAGCTCGGTCCCGACTAGACCCCTACCACAATGCCACTATTGTCCGGGGCGGCACTTTCACAGAGAGTGCCCTGTAATAAAAGCTCGGCAGAATACCGCGGTCCCGGGAAACTGGAGAGATCGGGCGGCCGAGGCGAATGCCACTGCCGCCCCGACAGAGCCGAGCGCGCCCCAGTATTAAGCGCCGTCTCGGCCGATCTCAGCCGTTTACTCAGAATCCGAATCCTCTTGGGAAAACGAGAGATAATAGCTGAGATCGAGACCCTGGCCTCGGAGAATTTCGTCCAACAAGCTGTGTTGACACCCTTCGAGATGAACATCCGGACACTTCCCCCCCCCCCCCACACGCTAAAGCAGCACTTGGTCATTCACGATCATGTGGCGGATTGCATTTTCGTGGGTACCACCGGACGACAGAGGGTGTACCTCAGCCCCCTCCCCCACGATTATGAACTCGCCTCCCCCACCGAGGAGATCGAAGTAGCCAGCAATTTCCCAACTGAGTACCAGGCGGAGTTCCGGAAGCTTCTTAAGTTGCACGCGCCCTTTTTTCATGGAGGCCGGCGCCTAAAGCAAACCTTGGCGAACGTGCAACACCATATATAACTGAAGGTCGGCCACCCATTCCGCGAGGCCCCCAGGCGTTATTCCGACGAGAAGCGCCAATACATAGACGTCCAGGTACGCGAAATGCTTCGCGACGGCATCATCGAGCCCACCACGTCGCCCTTCAGCTCAGCTATTGTAATCGCCGGTAAGAAGGACGGCGATTACCGTTTCTGTATTTATTACCGTCGCTTAAACGGTAAGACCGTAGATGCTCCCCAGTGCCTGCCGAGGATCCATGAAACCCTGAAGGACATCGGCACGGCCAAAATTTTCTCCACTCTGGCATCTACCAAAATCTTATGCGCCAGGTCCTGGCCGACAGGAGTCACCCCGAGCCACCTCCTCATGGGTCGAACTATCCTCCGCCCAGGAGAATGGAAGCTACAACAAGACGACGAAGAAGTACAAACCGCGGCGGGGTGTGAAGAACGTGAGCGTGAAGCGCGCGCGCAGCAAGCCGTTTACCAAGCTAGTTACACAGTTGCACCCGATCTGCCAAACTATTATGCAGGAGACTGGGTGTACGCACCAAACCACCAGTTAAGCAGCAAAGTAATGGGCTACAATGCCAAACTGACCCCAGCCCGGTTAGGCCTCTACCAGATCCTCGACCATATCTCGGGCGAGGTATATTGGATCTGGAGGGACGGAGTAACCCAGAAAGTACATGGAAGTGTACTGGTGCCCGCACCAGCACCTGCGAGGGTGGTGCCACCACAAACAAGAGACGACACGGGAGCCGACGAACTGAGGGATGGCGCAACGCCACCTATCTCGTCACACACAGCCAATATCATCGGCGGCGCACCGAACGATTACCCTATCGTAACCGTCGATAGGGAGGAGGAGGATGAGGGCAGTCTGCTCCATCACACGCATGCACGAGGAGCCGAGTACGACGAACAGGAGGATCTAGTCGACCCAACCGGGCGTCGACCAGCCAGTCAGGATGCCGCCGAGGAGGCGCACCACACTCCAGCTTTCAGCGAAGAGCAGGAGGACATCAACGCCGGACGGCGTTACCACTTACGACAGCGAGCGCCCGTCGTATACCGGGACGCTAGAACGTACGTGCCTCGGAAGAGGCGCCAATAGATGTATATAATTTTTAGACTTAAGTTAGGAACGGCCACCGCGAACTGTCGTTTAGAGTAGGGAAGCAACCGGGCTGCTGTGAAGCACCCGCCATCGTAATTAGGCATAGCTGTGGCAGGCGAATGACACTTCAGCTTACATTGATTGATTAGAGCAGTCAAGTTGAACCAAGGAGGCCGAGTTTCCGCCACATTCAAAGGTCATTAGGGGTAAGCAAACTCTATCCGGGAAGGGGTGGATTTGTTGTATGACGAATGTCAGATTTGAGAACCTCAGCTATTCTTAAAACAGCCTACGGACGTTCACTCAAATTTTCGAGAGATAATTTGAAGTGAATGTTTTACGTGACCATTTAAGAATTCCTGAGATTTTATGGACGAGTTTGCTCACCCCCATAAAGCAATTAGCATTGTCTGGGCACATCTGCCGTGCCCAGACGGCCCACCGATAACCGAAAATTCCTTCCCGGTCAACTGTCAACACGTGCTACCGTCGTGTTTTCGTGCAACACGAAAACATAGGTGTAAAGGAACAATTAACACAAGACAGCCATATTTAAATTAGCCGAAATACAGAGGCAGTTGGGCGGTAGTTTTAAAGTATAAATAAAAGTAAATATAATAATAATAATAATGAAAATTAATAATTAATGAACAGAAAAACCCAACTGCCGTTCTATTTGCCACTTTCGTGGAGACATTGTCGGCCGAAGGTTGTCGTGCCTCCATTGGAAGTATCAGGAAGCGGGCCGAGTCGCCCCAACTGCACTCTCTCGGGTTTACGACAACCCGAGTGTTTTTCCACACGTCCACGTGTGTACGGTGTTCTTTCCTCATTGACCCCCTTTTATGTCAAGGGAAGGCCGAGGACCGCGATCTAATCTCCGGACGCGGCTTCGCTGGGCGCGTCAAGCAGAAGAGGCGGTATTACCCGCAGAAGAGCGGGCTCGACGAGCCGCCGAGCGTAAGGAAAATCACCGGGAACGACAGCGCCAGCGAGCTCAAGGAGAGCAACTTCAACGAGCCGTCAACGAAGCCGTTCGTCCCGCCGCTTCCAATTCACCGCCTCGTTTCGCCGAGCCGCCTTACGACGCACACGAGCCTGGGTTGCTGATACCTGGGGCTCCCAATCTATTAGAGATCCGTCGAGGTAAAGACGGAACACGGGACCCACGGCAGAGACGTCCTTTCTCTAGTCGTCGTCTACCTCTGTCCTTGCGGATGCCGCGGCTTTTTTGGGAACCTCGGTACGTCTTCCCGCCGACAAATCTCACCCGACTGGGCGACTCTCCAGCGGCCGGACCAAGCGGGCCTATAGTACGGGACTGCCCAAATTCTCCCCCATGTCCATGGGATTTAAAGGTGGGCCCGCCCGCACCCCTTCCAGGGCCAGCGGAACTTATGAAAATTAACCTCGTTGTCATACCGGGAGACAACGCTACTAACCATCTACAGCCCGGTACAATCGCGGATGTTCAGTCTTTGAGCCGGAATCCGTGTGCCGGTGCCTCGCCCGATCTGGCCCCTCCTAGCTCCCCGAGTGCCAGGATCACTCCCACGGAAACAGGATCGGACACCCTGCTTCTCTCCGCCTACGAGACGCCCGAGACGTTCTCGCCCTCCCTCCTAGGTTCCCCTCCCGCAAAACGATTCTGCGGAAGTCACCGGCGGAATATAAATTTCGATAAATAAAGGGGGGTGGGAAATTTGAAAAAAAAAAGTCATCGGGTGGCCACTCACCGACCTACACCAACTCCAGGTCGGCCATCCACCTTGGGCTCCCGCACATTTAACCCAGGATTTTCTCAATTACAACAAAAAGCCGCACTCGGCGACCATAACTCAACACCCCCCCCCCCTCCAACCGCTATATACATGGACGGGTGATCCGCCTGGCGGAAACTTATGAAGGGGGACATCAAGCGTGTATGCTTGCCCCCACCCACCAGTCAAGCCAACCCACCACGAGGTATTCAAGGACTTGACCGGTGGCTCACCGCGCGCCAACAGGCAAACCAGACCGCCGCTCCCCGGTCGGCCTCCCGTGACTAGGCTCAGGCCCGTCTGCGCCCCGCTTTATGCAGGCTTCATCGCACTCCTGCCTTTCTGACTCCTCTTATCCTTAACCGGCCTCATGTTATACGAGTACCTTTCCCATCCAGCACCTGTACCTCCCGTCAGCCATCTGATTCAAAATTAC
>NC_046662.1:129115112-129117870 GCF_010883055.1 Belonocnema kinseyi
AGAACGGCTTAAAAATGTCCTAAGTCAGTCCATATAACGTTCTATAAACATACACTGTTCCAGAGACGTTTCAAAGACGTAATTGGAACATAAAACGTTTTAGGAACATTATTTGGCCTGACTTACAACAGTTTTTAAGACGTTCGAATGACGTCTTTGGACTTGTGCGTCAAAAAAACGTTTTTAGGACGTTCCAATTACGTTTTAAAATATTGTGCCCACTGTGGCGCGTGTCCTCTTTTGAATGCCGAGTTTTTCTATTCCAGTTTCTTACGGCCCAAGTATGGTTGTCTAATTTTTACTGCCAATGTTCTATTATTGCTTTTTACAGATATGAAATTATTAATTATAATTCTATTTTTAGTAATTAATTATATTTTCAATTTTTATTATCAGCAGCTACTAAAGTATATTTTTGACATTTTTAAAACTTCATTTCTGGAAATCTTCTAAAATTTTAATTATTTTTGAATCTCTCGAATTCTAGAAAATTTCACTTTAAAATATTTAGCACTCTTTGCAAAAAATTTTAGGAAATCGTTTTTTGTTTTTAAAAACCTTTTTCAATTTTCTCCTAAAGTTGATTATTCAACATAATAAATCGTTTAATGTTTGCACACGAATATTATACAAATTCTTTTTTCTAATCACGTCTTTTTTCCTGATTGTTGCTCAATTCTGGTAAATTAAAAAAAGGTGCCTTTGAAATAATTCAGATTCTTCTTTGATAATTTTTTAATTCTTTTGTCATTTATTAAAATGTTCTTAAATAATCTCTTGAAATTAATTTTTCGAAATATAAAATTATTTTAATTATTCCTAGGAACCTAATCTTTTTTTAATTTTCGTCAAACCTTACAAAATTCTACAAAAATCTTTACAAGTTTTAATTATTTTTCAATCGTTCAAAATTGCTAAACGTCTCTTAAACTTACTCAATACTGAAATTACATTATTTAAACCAACATAAACTTTTTAAAAAAATGTGCAACAAAATTGCACAAGAATGCTGCAAAAGAATTATGTTCCATAAATTTTCTGAAATTATCTAATATGGAAAAAATTCAAAAGTATAAAAAATATTTTACACACTTCAAAAAATGTTTAGGAAACAATAAAAAATTTTTTGTGATCTCTTTTCAATTTATTCTTAGAATTAATCGCAAAACAATAGTTTAAAACGTTGCCATGAACTTCCTTTCATTCTCTTGACGGCCTGGACGCCCGGCAAAATTCAGTGAAAATTCAGTTTATCGAAAAACTCCTAATAGCTAGTTAGCCACTGAAAGCGAATCGTCCAGTCGGGCGAGATCGGGTTCGTCCTCGTGCATTTTCGGCTTTGAACGAGGCTTGTCTTCGCAGCGTGTAACAGAGCCGATTCACCGATACACGACGTTTGTCCACTTCTTACTGCCAAGTTTTTCTGTTCCCCTTTCTGACGGCCCAAGCACCGTTGTCTACTTTTTACAGCCAATATTCTGTTGCTACTTTTTACACCCGTGAAATTATATGCATTTTTTTCGTCATTTTTCTATAGTTGCTTCTTACTAACCAACGAGATATTTACACTTTTTATTGTCAGCCGCTCATATGTCCAGAGCCTTCAAGTTTGGCCCGATTTTGAATTGTTTTGTTGTAAATTAAAGTTCATTAAATTCTAAAGAGCTTCAAGTTCCGAACTTTTGTCTTCTCTATTTTCTTATTAATAATTTTGTTAATAAAGTATGGATAAACTGTAATTTTGTAAATAACAATTTCCACGCTCTAATAATTGATCAGGTAAACTTTATAGTCTTAAATGAATATTTAGGGACTCATGGAATACCAATGATTTGTTAATTATTCGATTCATTTATTTACTTTTAAAAGAGTATTTTTCAAACAAGTAAATGAATTTTCAACAACAAAAACAGAATTTCTGCCAGAAAATACAAATTATAAAAAAATACAAACTATAAAGAAAACTATGCAAATGGTTATAAACTTATGTAAATCATAAAAAAGAAACCCCTTGCCTTTCGTTGATAATCAGATTCCATAAGTTTTTAATTTTGTATAAATATATTTATTACAAATAGAATACAAATTTCTTTAACTAACGTACGTTACTGTGCATTGCAGCTGACCAAACATTGTAGCAGATTTTTTTCTTTCATACTTCAAGCTAGGCCAGCCGAGAGGTTTTAGGCGTTAGGAATGCGAAACTTATAGGTTTCAAACCCGTCGTGAATAAAAACTTTCATAGCGTGCGATTATAAATAGTGTAGTGATTGTGTAATAGTAAATAATTGCGTGCTTAACCCTCTACCGTCCACAGTGACTTATATGTAACGTTTGGAAGACTTGAGTTTTTTTAAATATGACTCTAAGACGAACAGCAATTTTTAACGCAAGGATTTACATGAAAGTCAGGACGGTGATGAGCTAGAATTTCAGTTTTGTATACACTCCGCCATAGGAATAATATGCCTAAATATCTCAAAATTCAGAAAAAAAGAAAGTTTTAAGGGCGGTAGGGGGTTAAGCATGTGAACAAATATGAATATAATAGTAATAATATAATAATACAAAAGATTTTTTTGTGGCGAACAATCGTTTATAATTTCATAGAACTGTTCTCTATAGTTTCGGGACTAGTGCAAAACAAAGTAAAACAAAGACGATTTCAGAGAGAAATAGAAAGTCACAATGCATTAGAAATATCAGTTGATACAAATATGGCGCCCCCTACTCGCCCGTATACCCGTGATGGCCAATT
>NC_046662.1:129117970-129123255 GCF_010883055.1 Belonocnema kinseyi
GGGGGGGGGGTGATGCAATGAGGGATTTTAAAACACTAAGAAGTACCCTAAAGTTTAGAGGAAAACCGGGAAATTTTCAGATTTATTTTTTACTTTTGTGGAAGATTTTCTCTAAATTTCTATAAAAATTCTTCTTTTTTGGGTAGTAAAATCCACTATTTCGATAAACACTCGTCTATTTCGATCAGCTAGTGTGATCTTTTAGATTAAAAATTCGTGTTTTAATTTGAAAATTTTTCTATTAAATTCCGCGTACAAAATGAATCTCTTTTGTTTAAAAATTCAATTATTTTGTTAAACATTATTCCATTTTCGACAGAAACTTTCTTCTTTTGAATTAAAAACTCGATTTTTAATTTGCAAATTTTTACTATCAAATTCTGGGTTATGAATTTGTTTTTTTTTAATTCAAAAAAGTAGTTGAATTTGTAAACAAAAGAGATTAATTCTTAACCCAGAATTTAATAGTAACAATTTTCAAATTGAAATCGTGATTTTAATTCAAAAGATTAAAATTTCTGTCGAAAATGAAATAATGTTTAAAAAAATATTTAAATTTTTAAACAACAAGTTAAATTTTTATCCAAAAAGCTGAATTGTATAATAAAAAAGGCATTTTAAATAAAATAAATGAAGTTTGTATAAAAGAAATTTATTTTTCCACAAGTCTAATTTTCTAGACAAAATATTAATGTTTAATCATAGTTACATTTTCGACAAAAAGATTAATTTTCTTGTGGTTATAAAAAAATTACTTTTTATTTTAAAATATTTTAATTTTTCTGCTATATCATCAGAGATTGTACCTTACCGACAGTAGATCAACCCTCCAAACCATCAAGGCAGAAAATCTACACTATGTCGATCAAGTTAAGATTCTTCAATAACAGAAAATGCTTAACGTCTTAATAAGACTAGATGGAAAATAATATTTTTTAAATTAAAATTATTTCTTGAAAAAAAGATGGAGTAGGATCTTTTTATCAAGAAATAATTTTAATTTAAAAAATTACTTTTTAAACAATAATAAAAAAAATCCTACAAAATAGTTAAATTTTTTCTACCATATTGATGAATCATCAACAAAAAAATCAGCCTCAAATATTTGAAATTCTTTAAATTCTCTTTAAAATTCCTTGAAATTAAAAAAAAAAACCTAAAATATTTCAAATCTATTACAGTCTCATATTATATTATTTAAATAATTTGAACATTCCTTGCAATCTATTAAAATATCCTAAAATATATCAAATCCTTCAAAATCCCATATAGTAAATTACCGTAATCAATTGAAAATTCTTTGAAATCTTTTAATTCGCTCGAATTTTTCAAATCCTTCAAAATCTTTTGAAATACCTAGAACCTTTTTAAAGATTTGAAAAGACTTTGGAATTTTTTTAAATAACCCTTCTAAATCTTGTTTAATTCTTAGAAATTCCTTTAAATTATAAAAATAAATTTAAAGTTTCTTGACATCTTTTAAAACGTCCTCATATATTTAAAATCTTTTGAAATCTCTGAAAATTTTTTAAAGCTTCAGATTGATATTTAGAAAACAAAAAAGTTTCAATACGTTAAATATTCAAATGTTAGTAGATTAAAGTTTTGAAAATGGGAACAATAAAAATGCAAAGCTTTCGAAACGTAATTTTCAAAACTTTTCAATGATGAAATATGAATAATTTTCAACTCGATGGGATTCAAGTCTTCAAAATTTTAATTGTAAATTTGGAAGTTTATTTACAAACAATTAGTAATCATAAATAAATTGAAAGCATTTAAAATTCAGCGTATGTTTTTCAACAACAAAAAATATATACATAATGTTATAATTACATACAAAAATCGTTTCAGAAATAGTTAAGTTTTAACTCGAATAATTTCTTCTAAAACTTTAATTTAATAGTTTGACTAATCTACAAACATTTCAATATCTAACGTCTTAAAATTTTACTCTTTTCTAAATTACAATCTGGAGCTTTAAAAAATTTCAAGAAATGTTTAAAGATTTTAAATATTTGCGGATATTTTAAAAGATATCGGGGAAAGTTAATTTTATTTTTATAACTTAAAGGTATTTCAAAGAATTAAAAGAAAGTTAGAAGGGTTAATTAAAAAAAATACAAAAGTAGTTTAAAAATCTTTTTAAAAAAGTTCAAGGTATGTCAAAATATTTTGAAGGTATTGCAATATTTGAGAGTATTTAAGAATTTTCCAAGAAACTTCTAAATGGATACGGTAATTTAATATGCGATTTTGAAAGATGTGATATATTTTAGTATATTTTAATAGATTCCAAGGAATGAACACTAGCCTAGCAAGGGAGTTGTTCATCTCCGGGGAGTCGTGGGACCGGTACCTCTAGAGAAAAAGGTTTTCTCTAAGTACTTAAGGCTGTTGCTCTTGGTGGTTCGGAACCCACCTTAAACTGTAGGTCCCCCTTCCACCACCAAGTAAGTGTGTGGAGGGGTGTGTAAAGGAATAGAGAAGGTGTAAGAAAAATGTAAACCCTTAGGGGACACATTAGAAGCTTCCACATTTTAAAAGATTTGAAATATATTAGGATATTTTTTAAATTCCATATAAAAATCCCCTGAAATATTTCAAATCCTCCAAAATCTTATATTAAATTCTTAAATTCAATGGAAAATTCCATGGAATCTATTAAAATATACTAAAATATATCAGATCTTTCAAAATCTCATATTAAATTACCGTATCCAATTAGAAATTTCTTGGAAAATTCCTAAATACGCTCAAATATTACAATTCATTCAAAATATTTTGACATACCTTGAACTTTTTAAAAAAGATTTTTAAACTACTTTTGAATTTTTTTAAATAACCCTTCTAACTTTCTTTTAATTCTTTGAAATACATTTAAATTATAAAAATAAAATGAACATTCCTCGATATCTTTTAAAACATCCTCAAATATTTAAAATCTTTTGAAATATCTTGAAATTTTTTAAAGCTTCAGATTGTAATTTAGAAAAGAGAAAAATTTTAAGACGTCAGATATCGAAATGTCTGTAGATTAGTCAAACTATTAAATTAAAGTTTTAGGAGAAATTATTCGAGTTAAGGCTTAACTATTTCTAAAACGATTTTTGTATATAATTATAACATTATGTATATATTTTTTGTTGTTGAAAAAAAAACTTTTGAATTTTGAATGCTTTCAATTTATTTATGATTACTAATTGTTTGTAAATAAACTTCCAAGTTTACAATTAAAATTTTGAAGACTTGAATCCCATCGAGTTGAAAATTATTCATATTTCATCATTGAAAAGTTTTGAAAATTAAGTTTCGAAAGCTTTGCATTTTTATTGATCCCATTTTCAAAACTTTAATCTACTCACATTTGAATATTTAACGTTTTGAAACTTTTCTGTTTTCTAAATTTCAATCTGAAGCTTTAAAAAATTTCAAAAGATTTCAAAAGATTTCAAATATATGAGGACGTTTTAAAAGATGTCAAGTAATTTTCAATTAATTTTTATAATCTAAAGGAATTTCTAAGAATTAAACAAGATTTAGAAGGGTTATTTAAAAAAATTCCAAGGTCTTTTCAAATCTTTAAAAAAAATTCTAGGTATTTCAAAAGATTTTGAAGGATTTCAAAAATTGGAGCGAATTAAAAGATTCCAAAGAATTTTCAATTGATTACGGTAATTTACTATATGGGATTTTGAAGGATTTGATATATTTTAGGATATTTTAATAGATTGAAAGAAATGCTCAAATTATTTAAATAATGTAATATGAGACTGTAATAGATTTGAAATATTTTAGTTTTTTTTTTAATTTCAAGGAATTTTAAGAGCTTTGAGAATTTTCAAGAGACTTCAAAAGAATTTAAAGAATTTCAAATATTTGAGGCTGATTTTTTTGTTGATGATTCATCCATATCGTAGAAAAAATTTAACTATTTTGTAGGATTTCTTTTTGTTATTGTTTAAAAAGTAATTTTTTAAATTAAAATTATTTCTTGAAAAAAGATCCTACTCCATCTTTTCTTCAAGAAATAATTTTAATTTAGAAAATATTAGTTTCCATCTAGTCTTATTAAGACGTTAAGCATTTTCTGTTATTGGAGATTCTTAACTTGATCGATATTGTGTAGATTTTCTGCCTTCATGGTTTGGAGGGTTGATCTACTGTCGGTAAGGTACAATCTTTGATGATATAGCAGAAAAATTAAAAAATTAAAAAATAAAAAGTAATTTTTTTATAACTACAAGAAAATTAATCTTTTTGTCGAAAATGTAACTATGATTAAACATTAATATTTTGTCTAGAAAATTAGACTTGTCGGAAAATAAATTTATTTTATACAAAGTTCATTTATTTTATTTAAAATGCCTTTTTTTATTATACAATTCAGCTTTTTGGATAAAAATTTCACTTGTTGTTTAAAAATTTAACTATTTTTTTGAACATTATTTCATTTTCGACAGAAATTTTAATCTTTTGAATCAAAAACTCGATTTCAATTTGAAAATTGTTACTATTAAATTCTGGGTTAAGAATTAATCTCTTTTGTTTACAAATTCAACTACTTTGTTGAATTTAAAAAAAAACATAGATTAATTCTTAACCCAGAATTTGATAGTAAAAATTTCCAAATTAAAAATCGAGTTTTTAATTCAAAAGAAGAAAGTTTCTGTCGAAAATGGAATAATGTTTAACAAAATAGTTGAATTTTTAAACAAAAGAGATTAATTTTGAACGCGGAATTTAATAAAAAAAATTTCAAATTAACACGCGAATTTTTAATCTAAAAGATCACACTAGCTGTTCGAAATAGACGAGTGTTTATCGAAATAGTTGATTTTACTATCCAAAAAAAATGACTTTTTATGGAAGTTTAGAGAAAATCTTCCACAAAAGTAAAAAATGAATCTGAAAATTTCCCGGTTTCCTCTAAACTTTAGGGTACTTCTTAGTGTTTGAAAATCTGGGCTATGATTCCCGGTTTTCCCAGGGAGCGGCCACCCAACTTGAACTTGTGCAGTTATTTAATTTTTTCAAAAATTGCTTTCTTCGCTATCGAGCAGTTTAACTGAGCGTAAAATGCCAACCACCTCAATTCTAATTTCTAAACCTGCCTGAGTCAAAGCCGATATCAGGTTGTGTGCGTGCGGTAACCTACGATGGCCACGCGACGCACCCATATAAAGGTTTGAGGGCGACTTTTATTTACCTCATGTCGGTTATTGTCGGTGGTGCAGATCTTTGCACACCGACCGAGTCCTGGAATCACTCGTGAATTTAAAACC
>NC_046662.1:129123355-129125096 GCF_010883055.1 Belonocnema kinseyi
ACGGCTGCATGCTCTGTGGTGCGAGAAACACCCTGAGCTATCGCACTTTTCGCAGCAACGTCTGCGAAACCATGCTGAACTACTCCTTAAAAGGGGCTATGTAAGCGGAAAGCCTACTCTACCACAGCTAGAATAAGCCGGCAACAAAGAAAGAGAGGCGACACTAAGACCAACCGCGGGCAAGCATCCAATAGATGAAGAGTGATGCTTTAAGAGCCGGAGAATCATCGACTTTCTCAACTTTCATCAAAGTTTCTCTCAAACCTAAAGATCTGACTGAAATGGATGACGAGTTTCGTGGACATTTTTCCGGTGAATCCGACCTCTGGGCTATCAATTATTATGTGTATAATGCAGCGAGAGCTTTGCCCGATGCGAACCGTAAAACAAAACCAACGGCTGATCATAAGACCAAAAGACGAATGCATCAACTTGCCATAAAGATAGGCTAGGCAAGACAGTACGCGTCCTGCATTCATTGTGTGATTGACTATATCACATCTGGCAGGAATTTTACCGCCAAGGTTCGAAAGTTCGCGCGCGAACTCCGGACCCGTTATCACACACTTAACAAGTCAAAGCTGCTGACCATCAGGCAGCATATTGTTGAGAGGATACGGATACTATCTGACGCTAAGAGAAGTCTAGAGCGGAGGGAGAGGTGGGTCAGAGAAAATTAACAGTTTCTCTCTGACCCATCTCGACTCTTCCATGACCCTCCAGTTACTGTCGAACACCCATCAAAACCAGAGGAGGTCGAGGTATTTTGGAGAGAAGTCTACGAAGTTCAGCATAGACTGGACGAAGACTCAGAAAATATAAATAGCTTCAAGGAGTTATGTGTTGTCGCCATAACACCTGATAAAGAATGCCCACCCATCACTACCGAGAAGGTGAAAAAAGTATTAAGAGGGATGAAGAACTATTCCGCACCGGGACCAGATTGTATCAAAACCTTCTGGTGGAAGAAGATTTCTTCAACCCATCAGCATTGGGCCCGTATTTTCACCTCATGTTTGAAGTCGGAAGAGCCGATTCCAGAGTGGTTGGTGGAAGGGCGCACAATACTCCTACCGAAAATAGGCAACTTAGCTGACCCGAAGAACTACAGGCCAATAACTTGTCTGAACACGCTTTTCTAAGATATTCACAGCTATCCTAAATGATAGGATTGTTCGGGCAATTGAACCTGTGTGGCAAGAAATGTATGAACAACGAGGCTCAAAGAAAGGCGTAGCCGAATGTCTGGAGAACCTGCTCATCGATAGATGTGTGTGCAAAGATGCAGCATTCTACCAGCGTGACCTATCGATGGCCTGGATTGATTATCGGAAAGCTTTCGATTCGACATCATTATTGCCAGTATCTCTAGCACTGCGCCACTCCGACGGGTACTTGTGCGGCAAACCTGCTGATCGAAAGTACAAGGTCACTCATGTATTTTACATGGACGATCTTAAGATCTATGCTAAAGAAAGAGAGCAACTGCATCCAGCTCTGGGGATTGTCGAACGATATACTAAGGAAATTGGAATGGAATTTGGGTTAGACAAATGCGCCAAGGTTTATTTGAAGCAAGGAAAACTTAATGGCATCCCTGAAGATCCTGAGCTCGTTGATAGAAGCGGTATACGACATCTTTGCACTGGAGAGACTTATACATACCTGGGCGTGCCACGGAGCCGCATTCAGGATGTGACATCTATAAAGGATACTCTCCGAAGCAGATACAAACGTCTCA
>NC_046662.1:129125196-129137311 GCF_010883055.1 Belonocnema kinseyi
TCTTCACAACAGGATTATTCTGGGTACAGCACATAGAGTTGCAAATGGAAGAGACCCTCTTCTTAAACTGGTCAGGAATCACGAAGAAGTGGGCAAAGGAGCATTTCTGCACAAAGCAGTGGAGGAGGCTGCTGAAACACTCGGACTTGACTTCAGTATTAGGGGTGAGCAAAATGCATCAAATCTTATGTATCTCGAGTACTCACTCCTGAAAGTCCGGATTAAGAAAGCACAAGAGAAAAACTTTCGTGAACAGCTCCTCGATAAGAGGATGCACGGTATCTTCCGCAGAAATGTGAAGGATCAGTCAATGTCTTGTGAGCTAACGTTTGCTTTCCTTAAATCGCCCGGATTGAAGTCTGGTACAGAGGGTTTCATTTTTGCATGCCAAGACGGTGTCTGCGTTCCATGCACACCCTGAGCATTTAGCTCACATACTATCTAGTTGTCCAACTCACGCGGGAACGAACTACATTGAAAGGCACAATGCGGCACTAAGAGTGTTTTATTAGCATCTCTGTCACTCCTACGGCATTCACCTTAATATCGCTCCTCTAAATGCTCCTAGGGAAATTGAGTTAATTGTCGAGAATGGGAAGTGCCGCATATACTGGAACTTTATATTCTCGACAATTGTTTCTGTTGCTCACTCGAGGCCTGACATGGTTCTTCTTGACTTCGAGAAGCGAACCATGTTCGTTATCGAATTTTCGGCACCAGCTCACAAAAAAATCATAGCCAATGAGAATGAAAAGAAAGAGAGGTATCGAGACCTTATAAGGGAGTTGCAACGATTATACCCGGAATATTCTGTTAAACTGATGGTCCTTATCATCGGCGCTATTGGAGGTTCCAAGCTTTCACTTGCTAATGGCCTAAAAAGCATCCCTGCGTATCAACAATATGCTAGAACACTTGCGGGAAAAATGCAGAAGGCGGTTGTCCTTGGGTCACTCCGTTTTCTTAGGGTGCACGAGGCTTTTGCTGGATCGTCGTATTGATTCCTTTACAGACTGTAACCACCTATCTCACGGTTGAGACGTGGTTGTGGCTGAAATTTTACCGCGATTTCGCTGGAAGCGGGTGCAATTTTTCAGATTAGCACCCGCTCCCAGCGAAATCCTGCGGTTGTCCTTATGACAAATTTTTAATTATATATATATATATACATATCAATCAAATGGCCATCACGGGTATACGGGCGAGTAGGGGGCGCCATGTTTCTATCAACTGATATTTCTAATGAATTGTGACTCTCTATTTCTCTCTGACGATTATAGCTTTTATTAAACTACCAAGCGTATCCTCTACTATAGGATTAGTTCTATAAAATGTAATGGATATTATTTTCCGTGTGCAAAATAACTTGAAACATTACGCAAATGTCACTATGTCTTCTTCTTGCTCTACTTATGTTAATTTTTCATCAAATAATTTTATTTTGCACAGGAAGGTAGAGTGTCGAGCGTTAAATGAGAAAAAAAACTAAGCCTCTATTTTGGCGCCCCAAGTGGAAAATTTGGGAACTTGTGCCCATAAGAGCGCTAAAGTAGGGGTAACAATCTAATGGGAATATCCTCCACTTTACAAGCTTGCCCTACCGAAAAGAATCTTTGAGTATATACTAAAAATTCTTTAGGTCAAAGAAGCTCAGAGAAATTCTCCGCAGACACTCAGGTAGATATTTTTAAAGGCCCGGGAAGCTCGTTTAAATGGTCTGAAGACTTTAAAATATTCTTTCCAAAATTGAAGTAAGAATACGATCATAAATAACAAGAGGCGATGCTATCTCAATAGAGTAGCCGAAACTCAAGGGTCCTTTGTTAAGCTTTCGGATTAGAATTTAGAAGTAGATTTTTTTAATTTCATAGTTAACAGCCTAAAACTGCCTAAAACTAAAAAAAAAAAAATATAAATAAGTATAATGAGAAAATTCATCAATTAAAAAAAAAGTGTTAATAATTTGAAGAGAAATTTAAAAAGGGAGTGCGGATTAGCCACAACCAACTACTGTAAATAACTCTGCCCGCCCGGTACGTGACAAATACAAAAGAACATTATAATACCGTCGCACCACTCTTAAAAGGACCACGAAAAGGATCTTGAAAATGACCCAAATCTCTCAAACTATCTCCGAGACTATTTTGTTTCAAATCAACTTTGTTTATAGACTCAAATGGGCCAGGCTATTTCGCTAAAGAAAACTCAGATATTTCTTTCGGTATGGTAGCCCCTAAAAATATTAGCGTGAAGACCCGAGTCGAAATATAGGCCCTACTTTAACGCTCCAAGTGGAAGTATTGTCCCTACTTTGCGGCTGTTTATTCTACTAGCTCCTGCGTAGCCACTCCAAAAGATATTTTCATTTTATTTTGCTTCTGTACAAGCTTAAGCCCCTAAATTGAAGGTCTTGCCTCTATATTCTTCAGTTTTACTTATGTATCCTTTAAAGCTCCATATTCTCCGTAGAATTTTTAAATTCTCTTTTAACGCTCTTAAATTTTAACGCACAACATATGTGGCGTCGTTGCCTCGGCGACTGCGCCCTCGTGACAGATACTTTGCTGTTTTCTCTAAAATTCCATCACCACTGTTTGTGAAAGGAACAGTTTCATTGGTTTTAAATAATAAATATTAAAGTGGTAACATCGAAATAGCTTCTAGCGGAAATTTGCCCTAATCTGGTGGCTGCAAGCAAAAAGAAACATGCAAACCAGTGCTAAGATTTCAAAGATAGTTATAAAAAACTCAGATCCGAAACCCTCCAAAAAAAGGTATCAAACACACGAAAATAACGAAATTGAATGATTTCAGACAAAAAATTTAGAAAATAGGGCAATGTCAAAACCTTAAAAATTGAATATTTTAAGATTAGATAATTGAAAATTGTTTGTACTTAAAAGCGTTCAAAATTAAATAATTAAAAATTGCAAACTTTTGGATTTGAACGATTATAAATTCAAAGCGATCAAGATTTGACAATTTAATATTGAAAACTAAATGGAATCTTTCAAAGTTGATAGCTTCTGAAATTCTAGAATTTAAAATTGTTATTACAGAACGAAATTATAATTTGACTTCAAGCTAATTTGGCGAATTTTAAGTGAATTCGATCAGCGATGATTGTTTTTAGTACGTTATTCTCAAAAAAAAACCGACGTTGATTAGAGTTTACGTGTAACCACTATTAATAAGATCGCCGATGGTTATAAATATATACCAAAGATTTGGATGTAACATGTACTTAAAATAAAAAGATGTTTCTTCAAAATGTCATATTTTTAAACTGCCAATGCTTTTAAACCAATATTTTAATTTTTAATTCATACCAATATTTTTAAACCAATATTAAACTATGCCGAGAAGTCGATCACTTTAATATTCCTCATACATTCACTAAATATTTCAATACATGTATTCTCACAATATTCTTGGTATTCTTGATATTCTTTATAATCTCAAATATTTTTGATATACCAAAATATTCCGAAATATTCCGAAATATTCACAACTAATCTGACATATTTCTCAATTTCCCTTTGTGCTCTACAAGTTTTGAAGGATTCGAAATTATTTAAAATGATTTTTAAAAATTTGAAGAAATTTCAAAAGGGTTTATGTATTATTGTGTAGTTACAAAATATTTTCAAGTGTTTAAAAGGATTTTAATGAATTTCAAAATAATTTAACGGGATTCGAAAATTCTTTTAAATTAAAAAAGAGAATCAAATCAAGAGATTTAACGGGAGTTATTTAATCAAAAAAATTTTTAAGTTTATGATCGAATTTCAAAAGATTTCGAATTATTCAAAAGAGTTCAAGATATTTTAAATAAATTAAAGGGAGTTTAAGTAATTTTGAAGAATTTGTAAGTAATTTCGACAGAATTTAAATAAGTTTCAAGATTTTAAAGTAATTTTAAAATATAAATAATATTCTTGAATTCTTTTAAGTCTTTCAAATCTTTTGAAATCTTCGGAAATTTGTGGATATCCTTTAAAATCTATTAAATTTCTGAAAATATACAATAATAAATTGTGATATTTCTAAAATCTAAAATCTTAGTGCATATATTATTATAAGCATAGGAATATTTTTTACAGAATGGGTCATAAAAATTAACAGATGGCCTTGCACAGCTGTAGGTTATATTTCAGATTTTTTTCATACTTCTACCTACACTGTAAAAAAAATTTCTGGTAATTTTACCACTTTCAGAGTAGGTCCGATTATTACCTACTCTCAAAGTAAAGTTTTCACTGACAATAACGAATATTCACTTTCAGTATAGAATTTAACTTTTAGGTAATGTAAGTTTTCAGACAGATTCTATAAAATTACAAATGCATTATGAATTTTAGGTGATGTTATTCTGATTAAAAATATTCGCATTTTTAATCAACATGGTAACTTCAGGTTCTACATAAAGAATGTAAATAATGGTAATTTGACTAGAAACGGTAAATTTTCCTTTCAAATAAGGAATACAGCAGAAAAGAGTTTTTTTTAAAAATAAAACAAATCTTGTTTAATATTTTTTATCAACTGTGCAAATAAATGTTTTCATAATTTATACCGTTCTGAAACACGCTCTTTTACACATAATTTTAATTTTACCATTTTTTCATTATTCTCCGCAACTTTGAAACTTTAAAATTACTTGTATGTATTTATACTCCATTCAGAGCTGTGCAAGTACGCCGTGCTATCAGTTATCAAATTTAAAGACGTAAGATTACGTGGATCCCACATAGAACAAGAGTTTGCGGCAAGCTTGCCTAAATCTTGCGCAGGCTCGGTCAACTCTGTCGAAAATAATTGACGACATTCAGCGGACTCTGAAATGGGCAAGAGAACTTCGCCGAGCGTCCATGTGTTGCTGCATGTATATGTATATGCCCATCCTTATATATGTTGAGTCTCAAAATAATTAACCAAAAACGAAGAATAAAGACAAAATGAAGCAAATAAGAAACGCAAAATGAGAATCAAAAGATAATTAGAATTCTATTTCTCTTTTTTTGTGTCCGAAAGCTTGCATTGCACGGTTTAGGCTAGCTTCCGGCAAATAAGACAATATCCGTAATGCGGCAATATTGCGAGGTTAGATTGAGGCACAATTGCTATGGAAAGCTTCCTGCAATATCGAGGTAACATTTGAGGAAGATTCGCATGCTGGTTTTATTACAAATTTATTTTAAGTACCATGCGTCACACGTTTTTGTAGACACGTAATGCAGCATTCTGGGAAAATATTTAAGAACTACTGAGCAGCCCTATTTGCCGCGCAACACTAATGCGCAATGGATCAAGTTCAAGATTGGCACGCAAAGTTTCCTCCATCGCATTGGCGGATCCAGAGGGGGGCGATCGGGGCGATCGCCCCCCCCCCCCCGAGCTCTAAGTTTTTATACTTATAACTTGAAATATTTTTTTTTTTTGCTTTTTTCGACTTCTACGCCCCGATCGCCCCCTCCGAGACCAAGGCCTGGATCCGCCGCTGCTCCATCGAGAATAGATATAAGGAGACCAATTTGTAATGCATGGACTTCACCAAACACGGTCACATTTCTGTTGCCAGAAGTACGCACACACTCATGTTTAAAATCACATTTACGTAAAGTTCAAAACTTTCCGAGCGTCGCGTGCCAAACGCACTTAAAAAAAATATGGCCGCCTCCATGGTTTTGTTTTGACAGGTCGCTTGAAAAAATAAATAATTAATGATCAAACAGGATTTTGTGAAATGTTTGTGGAATAAAAAATTATTCGCTACGAAAGAGGTAGGTAGTATGTTTACGAAATATCAAATTACTTGTACCAACACTATGCGTGCGACAGGTATTCAACGCGTTCGTAACTAAAACAATAAACATAGAACTGACACCACTCTGAAAGTCTTGTACACCATACACTTGAAACCACACTTATTGGAAACTTTCGCTTTTATACAGCGATTTTTAATTTTAACATCCTTGCCTTTATTCACAAACTATTAATTGTTCAATCATTATTTATTTACATTTGACTCGCGTTCGCATCGGCGGCCATATTTTTTTAAAGTGCGGTTGGCACGCCACGCTCGGGAAGTTTTGAACTATACGTAAGTGTGATTTTGCACATGCGTGTGTGCGTACTTCTAGCAACAGAAAAGTGTTCATTTTCAGTTGCACTAGTTTGGTCTCCTTATGTCTATTCTCCACGGTTTCCTCAATCTTGCTTCGCAATATTGCCACATGACGGACATTTCCTTATTTGCGGGAAGCTTTCCTGAACCTTGCGATGCAAGCTTCCGAAACTTGCATGGCAAGATTTAGGCAAGCTTGGTGCAAACTCTTGTGCTATCTGGAGAAAAAAGAATTTTTGACATTATCTGTATTTTTACCAACGTCAACAAATTCAACACTCTGAAAGTAGGTCCATTTTTTGCCTACTCTGAAAGTTACCGATTCACAAGCAGAAACTGTACTTCTACATCGCCTTCCTATATTGCCAGTCTAAAAGTAGTAAAGTTACAAGATTGGCTAGAACGTCTAGAATGTAAGTGGTGTTCACCCTGTAATCAAAGTAGTAAAATTGCACCAATTTTTTATTGGTAATTTTACCATTATAAATGATAGAATTTTTTTTTTTAGAGTATAGGGTAGCCGAGAAGCTCTAGGTGTTAGGAATGCGAAACTTATAGGGTTTGAACCCGCGGCGAATAAAAATTTGCATAGCTTGCGATTATAAATAGTGTAGTAATTGTGTAATAGTAAATAACTGTGTGCCTAAGCATGTGAAGAAATATTAGAGTGTAATAGTAATAATATAATAATACAGAAGTTTCATTTTTTTCTGACGAAAAATCGGTTCTAATTTTATAGAACTGTTCTCTATAGTTTCGGGACTAGTTTCAGCAATATAAAACAAAGACGATTTTAACTTTTATTTAACTGCCCAGCGTATCCTCCACTATAGGATTAGTTCTATAAAATTTAATGAATATTTTTTTCGTGTGGAAAATAAATTGAAACATTACGCAAATGTCATTATACCTTCTTCTGGCTCTACTTTTGTTAATTTTTCGTCAAATAATTTTATTCTTTACGGAAAGGTAGAGCGGAGCGTTAAATTAGAAACTAAAACTAAACCTCTATTTTGACGCCCCAAATGGGAGATTTGGAAATTTGTGCCCATAAGAGCGCTAAAGCAAGGGAAAAAATCGTATCGGGATATCCTCTACTTTACAACCTCAGCCCCTACAAATATTAGCGTGAAGAGTATCAAAGTAGGGCCTATATTTCGACTCGGGGAGTATCAAAGTAGGGTCTATATTTCGACTCGGGTTGGTTCTGGTTTTTAGAAGTATTCTACGTTATACGCTTTAGAAGAACTTGAGGCTACATATTTAAATTTACTTCTGTGTTATTCATTACTTAAATGAATACAATGTCCAACTTGCTGATTTCAATAAAAATATCTTTTTATCTCTTTATTAAGCAAAGATTTTAAAAAAGTCGTTCAGCATCACAATTAATCCAATTATACTAAAAAAGACAAATACTTAGTTCAAGAAATAATCTAATGTTCTTTAGGAAATAAGTTTATATTACCAATAACAGTACTGATGTTACCACAGAAAAAACGAATGATAAAGTTTACATCTATTCCAGGTGAAAGATTCACCGCAACAAAAATTAACTTTGCCGGATAAACTTTACATGAATCGAAGATAATTTTCGATTTTTAATCTTTCCTGGATAATCTTTCGCCTTATAATCGCTCCATTTTTATTCGAGATGTAGCGTGGATTGCGACGCCAGCGCTATCTATCGTCGTTTAACTTCATTAAATTGGAGAGAACCGGGGATTCCCATCTGTCAGTTGCTTTTTGCGTTTTTTGCTAAATCTGGTTTTAAATCTGGTGTCCCGATTTATAGCTCGAATTAACTCATACATTGCCCGTTTCCCATTGCTGCTAAGAACGCCGTATCAGACGACAGCTTTTATTCCATCGTAGGATAAACCATAGATATTAGATCCTAGGATCGTATTCATAGTCCGTACTTAGGATAATGTTTAAGTCTGCCTTCATTAAGACCGCCTTATCGGTTTTAAGTCATGATGTATTCAGAGATATAGTTTAAGATGATCTTTGGTAAGTTTAAAATTTCAAGCATGATCTTATTTTGTGTAAGATTAGCTTTAGTAAAACAAAACTTAAGATTGTCTTATTCTAATGACGGTTCGGCTGACTACCACACATTATTTCTGAAAAATGTGTTTTCTATTATTTTCAATAATTTAACGTTTTTCAGTCATATTGCAAAGAATTTGAATGGAAACAATATTTTAATGAAGAAAATTTCTCTTAAGACTATTTTTGTTAATATTATAAACAAATTTAATAATAAATGCATTATTCAGGCATTTGTCTTCAGAAAAATTCGATTTTTCGATGACATGTTTTTAATATTAGGAACCTCATGATAATTTCAGTAACATTCAGAAGTACTTGATTACTTTTTTATTTCTGTTGAACAACTGTAAGTACCAAATGAAAAAAAAAATTCTGAAATTAAAAGGACTAGCTCAAAAAGAATAAGTTTTTACGTCGAAAAATGCCAGAATGATGCATTTTTTAATTAAATTTGTTTAACAAAAAAATATAATTTATCAAAAATTATAAATTTTTCTCAAATTATCATGAGGTTCCTAATTTGAAAAAATTGATTTCGAAAAGAACGAACTTTTCTGACGATAAATGCCTGAATAATGCACTTGTTTATAATATTAACAAGAATAACACAGTTTCAACAAATAATTTGTTTAGAAACATGTTTGTTGTTCATTGTATCATGATGGAATATCTATATATAATGTAAATCTATGAAACGTTATTAAAAATCGGGCTCGACAACTTTCTTTGAGATTTTATCAGCTTAAAAAAAAACATCCAAATCGGTCCACAGGTTCAGCCGGAATCGTATTTTGAACCTAAAAATGTACTTTTTGCCGTAGAAAAAATATATTTCTTAAAAATTTCAAAACAGTATTCACACGTGATAGAAAAAAAAGTGACACAAAGATCTGAAACTTTGAAAATTCTCAAAAAAATAATATCTTGAAACAAAAAAGTACGGCTATTCTTAATAAAATTTTATTTAAGACGATCTTAAGTCAACAAAAATGTTGACTTAGAAAACACTCTCGTTTTTCAATTAAAAGTAAAGTTAAGGTCTCTTTATAAGATTATCTTAAACGATTATGAATACATCTGTTGGTTTTAAATTTTAATCCTGTCTTAAAGAATGTTTATGAAAATCTCTCTCAGCAGACGTCTTAGCGAAGGTTGAAATGAAAAAATAAGAGTAACTATTACTAATTATTTAAAAAAAGAAAAAGTCATAAAAATATGTAGTTTAATAACAATAAAATTTACTTTTGAGATACATTTTGAAAGCAGTTCGAACTTCATATTTCTATGACTTATTTTGCTGATATTATTGATTTTATTATTTGTTCTAGTTAAAAAAAAATTATTTATTGTTGAAATTATTAATGTAGCTAATGAAAAAATTAATAATTTTTAAGGACCCAATGACAAAAATATTTAAAACATATACATGATCAGAATAATTCATAAAAACTATATTACTTATATCCAATATAAATATAATAATAATTAAAATATGCAAAACTACAACTTAAGTTGCGATGTAAAAAATCTTTGTACCTTTAAAATGTTAACAATTTCAAGTTTTGAAGGAAATATTTTTAAAAAGTAGTGATAATTATAATTAAAATGTTTGAGGGAATCATTTGGTAAAAAGTAAATGACACGAGTGATAATGAGAAAATGGATTTATTATTATTATTTAATATAATGTATATTGTATATATTTATTTAAATTGAACCAAACATCATATATAAATTTATACAGTTTAATAATTTATTTGTGGCTTAATCTTGATAGCTTTTTACTCGCTGCATTCAGCTCATAATAAATTTATTAAAAAATTCAAATTTAAAGGAGATTTTGAATTCAATAGTTAATTATATTATTGCAAATCTCATTTCTAAAATAAACAGACTATAAGCTACTAAAATCTATAAGCAAACGTACTGTACTCATGATGCATAGTTGGAGGAAATGCACTTTTTTCATTCAAAAATGTCCAGAGCCTTTAATTTTCTTGCGATTTTGAATTTTTCTGTTTTAAATTGAAGACCATTAAATTCTATAGATCTTGACTCTCCGAACTTTTGTCTCATCTATTTTTTTTATTAATAATTTTTCCAGTGAAAGTATAAACAAAGTCTTATTACAGGTGAATTTTCTTTGATAAACGTGCTTTCCATTAATGTAGAAATGACATTTAATAACAAAAGTAATTAAAAAGTTTATAATAACTACTGTGATAAACAATTTTTGTGGCAAAATATTAGAATTTGAGATTTTTCAAATTATAATTTCCTTCAATGGCCAGAACGACTTCAGGTATTCCCTAAAATAATAAATATTTAGTAATATTTGATAAAATATATTAATTTGAATTTTTGTAAACAAATTAGATAAACAAATTTTAAATGTTGGCCCTTTCGCATAGAAAAATTTTTTTTTGCACTGAAAATGTTTTAAGCTATTTGACGAATGACTGCTAGTCACAAAAATATTAGAAAAGTTAACAATAACCACTGTCATTAGGAATTTTTGTGACAAAATATTTAAACTTAAGGTTTTATCAAATTTAAATTTTCTTTGATGGCCAAGTCGGTGGGTTATTGTCAAAAGATTTTGTATTGAGTGAATCTTAGCGTGCAGTGTTACGATTCATTTCCAATCTATTACAATTAAAAACCCGCCTTTTTCCAAGTGAAACTGCCAACATTGGGAAATTTTTTATGTAAATTGTTTATAAACGTGTCAGTTGTTATATTCCACTAAATATGATTAAAGATACATTTTTTTAGGAATATCCGTAGCCATTGTAGCGATAAAAGAAAATAAAAATTTTGATGAAACCTTACATTTGAATATTTTGCCACGAGAATTATTTATAACAATGGTTATTGTTAACTTCTCAAATATTTTTGTGACTAGCAGTTATTCATCCAACAGCTTAAAATATTTCCAGTGTAAAAAAAATTTCTATGCGAAAGGAGCAAAATTTTGAATTTTTTCATCTAATGTGTTTCCAACAATTTAAATTGTTATATTTGATCAAATATCATTAAATATTTATTGTTTTAAGGAATATCTGAAATCTTTCTGGCGCTTGAAGGAAATAATAATTTTTTAAATTTCAAATTCTAATATTTTGCCACAAGAATTGTTTATAACAATAGTTATTATAAACTTTTAAATTATTTTTGTTATTAAATGTGATTCCTACATTAATGCGAAGCACTTTTAGCAACAACAAATTTTTACCAATAATAAGACTCTTTTTTAATTTGTTTATCAAATTTGTTTGCAACAAATGAATGGAATGATGAGCAAATTATTTGTATTTTATGAGTGCCTAAACATTAATTGAAGACAATATAAAGCTTTCCTGATTAGTTATTAAAGCGTCACAAATTGTTATGTACAAAATTTCAGTTTTTCCATACTTTGAGTAGAAAAATTATTAATAAACAAATAGAGAAGACAAAAGTTCGGAGCGTCCAGCTGCATGAAAAAAGTGAATTTAAATATATACAATAAATATGTACATTATATTCAATAATTAGCTACATTAATAATTAAACAAAAAATCAGTTTTTTTTTCAACTTTAGCAAATAATAAAATCAATAATATGAGTAAAGTAAATGACAAAAATATAAAGTTCGATCTGGTTTCAAAATGTATCTCAAAATTAAATTTTATTCATATTAAACTACATATTTTCATTACTTTTTCTTTTTTTTAAATAATTAGTAATAGTTACTCTTATTTTTTATATATATATATTTTTTCATTTGCAAACAGTATTTAGTTTTTAATTATTTTTTCTTTTTCTCAATGCATTTCAATGAAAAAGACAGACATTGTAACAAGCCGACAGTCTTTTACCGCGCGAAAATTCAAATATTTTAGATTTAATAAAAGAATAATTAATAAAAGTATGAAAAATAAGATTTCTATA
>NC_046662.1:129137411-129148084 GCF_010883055.1 Belonocnema kinseyi
TCAAATTTGAGTTTCTTTTTATTCAAACTGAAACCGCGAATTTGCGTCACTGACTGTGCTGTTCCTAGCAGCGAGAATGCGAATTATATTCGCTCATTACAACATACTTTTTGGGGCGCCATCTGTTGGATTAGTTTAACCGACAATTCCCCTCCGCATCGTAAGAAAACAGAAAAGTGGGGGCGATGCATGGGGCTGCTTATGCCTAAGGAGGACTTAGACTTAAGCTCAGACTATGAATACGACCAAAGTGGCTTTGCATACACACACACACACACACATATATATATATATATATATATATATATATATTGTTTTAGTTCGGCCACATACTTATAGAGGCGCAACAGGCAACCATATATTCTGAAAATTAGTAGAAAAGTGAATCTGAAGATACAGTTAACTTTTATTTAAATTGAAATATAATTTAAAAAATGTCTGGTTAAATCGACCAGAATTGTGATTAAATATGTCCTTACTATTTTTTCTGGTTAAAGTAATCAAGATTCTGAAAATCAAGCTATAATTTCCTTATAAATTTGGAAAAATGTCCTCTGAAATGTTGCGTTTTTAAAATATTTGTGAATTTCGTGATATATGAGTTTTTTAACATCTGTAAAGTGTAAGAAGCGTTTTAGATAAAGTCAAAGGAAATTACGGCTTGCTTTTACAGTTTAGATAAGGCCATATTATAAATATGAACCATTTTTTCAAATTGAAATAAGAAATAACACAATCTTCAAAAATGTCATTATCCCTTATACTCAAAAAATCTAACTTTAAGAAAAAATATAAGTTTCCTTAGTTTTTATTAGCATATAATACTAAAACTCTACATTAAAATGACCATAATTTTCGTATTTTTGTTATTTTAATACATTTTAGTATCTGATCTGATTACATTTTTTAAACCGCAATCATGAAAAATGATATAAATCCATGTTAGAAATTCACAGAACTATTATGTACTTCAATAGTCTATTTTGTTTGGTTCTATTTGACGCTGTTTTGATTTTATTTGTAACAAATATATAAGTTTTCTTAGTTTTTTATTTGGTTTCATTTGATTATTTCCGTTATTTCTTTATTTTGCATTTATTGAGAAAAATAAGTTGAAACTTTAAAATTTTCTCCGCCGTTACTGTATAGAAAAATATATTTTCCAGATGGACGATTAAGCTTTTGTTTGCATTTTACTTGTTTAATTGTTTACATATTAAATTCCATTCAAAAAATTTTAATTTTGCAAAAATAATTATTTGAAATGCTTTCCTTTAATAAAATCTTGCTTTTTTAAATTTGTTCGTAAATAAATTTATTTTATAATAATTTAAATATTTCATTAACTTTCAGTTTCTTGTATAAAATTTTAAAGCATTATGCATTATAAATTAATTACCTTATTAACAAAAAAAGGTCTTTAAAGAAAAAGAACGACAATCATGCAAAAACCCCTATTTTTTAATTTGAAAAAGACATTAAAAATGTTTATTTCTTGCATAATAAAAAAGAAATTTGGAAGAAATTTCATATTTGAATAAAATTATGAATCGAACCAAAAAATACATGATATAGTAATTTTTTGTTACTTATTTTTTCAAAAATGTTATACTTCTTTTCAAAGATCTTTATTAAAAACCGAAATTTAATTCCGCTCTTTGGTACATGTAATAAATATATAAGTTATGTGATAAGCCGTGATTATTTCCGCCGTCTTGGAAAAAAAAGTTACTCTCTAAAGTTTGACGTAAGGGTTATTTTCGCGTTGCAGCGTATACGTAAAAAAGACTTACGTCAAAACGAAGATAGTGAGTTTCTTCACGCAAACAGCAGATTTGGCTTAACCCATTTTCCCTCTCGACGGATTTTTCACCATGGCGCACGGGGTATTTCCTACATCAATTTTTTACGTAAAAAAAGGGGGGGGGGTCTAAGAATCTTAAACAATTTAAAAGTTCAACATTAAAATTTAATTTTCTTTTGAATATAAAGTTTCAATTTCGTAAAATTGACAACTGTAAGCCTGCTAACTTGATTAGGCTCCGCGGACCAAACACAAAAAGACCCCCAAGTCAAGGCGTGAGCAACCATGCCGAGGACTGAGTGGCGCCAGGGAGTGGTTTGTTGAAAGGTGTCTCTAGGATACCTGGTCGCCTCCTAGAGTATATGACCTTACCCCCGCATGCGGGGCTCTGCGGGGGTAGACCTATTTTTCCCTAGCTTCTCGTGGGATTAATATGGAGCCAAATACAGAAAAACCAAACCGAAGTGGAAGTGAGAAGTCGTTTGATAGCGATGTGCCCAAAACTGGGGTGCAAATTATTTAGGACATGAGAGGGAGTTTTGGAGTGACGAAAAGAAATTTTCAGAAAGTACTAGCTAGAACGAGCAACATGTTTAAAAAGATAAGGCAGGGTGTAGAGAGAGTGATGATTTTATTGAAAGAGGGGCTTCAGGAATTGAAATATGGTATAGGTGGACTCAGTTGGCTTTATAATGACATGGAACTAATCGAGGAGGACATTTAAAGATCCCGCGTGCTGATAAGCTTCAGACGGGACACCAGCCACAACGCGATGCAGACCGAAGAAGCCGCGGAGGTTCCCGCTCCCCCACACGTGAAAAGAGAGAGGGAGCTCTCCCTGAGTCCCGTTGAGGCTAGCTGCTCCAAGCCGCAGAGCAAGAAGCTGAAGGGTGCAAAACGCTGGGGACGTAACGACGTCGACCCCGAAGAAAGCGGAAAAGCTAACAGAACTTGCCTTCAACTAATTGAGGAAGAAGAAGAGTGGGCAGAAACGAAGTCAATTTAGGACCTACAGGAAAGGGCAGAGCCGAACTATCGGCAGAGATAAGAGATGCAGTTGTCGGCGGGGGTACTGTGCGTGAGCTCGTCCCCCGCCTGTAGGTTGAGGTCTTAGATCTCGACACTACCACAGATGTAGAGGAGGTAGAGGTGGACGTGAGGGGCCACTTCAAGGATAATGAAATCGGAGAGTTTAAGGTCAACCTCACAAAAAGACCCTTTAGAGGTACTCTGAGGGCTTTCGTGGAGCTCACAGAAGAGGTGGCTGCAAGATTGCAACGCGCGGGACACCTGAAGGTGGGATGGGTGTCCTGTCGCGTACAGAAGAGGGTGGAAAGGGTTCGTTGCTACCGCTGCCTAGGCTTCGGCCACATGGCAGCTGGCTGCGAGGGACCGGACCGTACTAAGGCGTGCTGCAGATATGGCAAGGAGGTACACAGGGCTGCGGCGTGTGAAAACACACCGCAGTGCTACGAAGTACGGTATCCCCGTACTACTGAGGACGATGAAAGCATCGTGCCTGAGCAGAGAAGAACAGGTGTATGTCAAGCAGGCAGAAAACGTTGGAAGCCGAAGCTCGGCTTACTAGCCTATAACCTTGGACTCTGAAGTAATGCGATAAGCGGTTCCGGAGTCCTCGGTTGGCAGGAAAAGGAGTGAAGGTTTAGTGGGTAGGCGCCGTTTGGTGATTCCTACACTCACATTCATTCCTTGTGGATCATGCCCCCATGTGTGCATCTCACGTGTATATGCGTTACGTATATATGCGTGATGTGCACATTTTAGGATCATGGTCCCCAAAGATTGAATGTGGTAAGTGCGAGAGAATTTCTCGTTTTTACTCCTTCAACAAACAAACAAAAAACTTGATTAGGCTTAAATTAATGGCCTCTAAATTTTGAGGATCCCCCAATACGAACATTTAGAATTGTGCAATTCGATTTTCAATTCAAAACGTGATTTTTTAATTTATCAACTCTATGAAAAAATTTGAAATAATACAATTCTTGAAATTTCTGTTTATAATATTACTCAATTTGAATGTTTTAAATTAAAAATATATTAAAACCTTTCAATTTCAAATTCCTCTAATGCTTTAAATTATTTATATCCTAAAGATACAAAAAAATGTGTTGCCGAATCAAACGTGATTTCATTTGATACACTTAAAATTAAATAATTTGAATTGACAGGTTATACTCTAAAAATATTCGAAATTTTACAAATACTGAGTTTTTGAATTTTAAATTTATAAACTAGTTTCTTTTAATAATAATTATTTTATTATTACAATTCTAGAAGAAAATAATTACACTGTAATTTTAATTGTTTTTATTTCAAATTTCTCTCATTTAAAACCTTTTAATTTCAAAGGCTTTGAAGTTATAATCCAATTTTTGAAACTGAATAATTTTAAATGGGAAAAGTATTTAATTGCTAACATACTTCTAATTTGAAATAAAGTAGTGGAATAATGAAGTATTTCTATACAAAATAGTTATGCTAGAGTTTAAACGCTTCCTTTTATATTTTGACATTATCGACTTCAAAGTTTCGAACCAAAAACTTTAGAACTATGAGTCTGAGCACTTTCCACTTGTAGAGATTATTTTAATATCATTTCTGCTCTGGATCTATTCTTTATTAATATAAGTCAGTTATAATCCTAATTACTTCACTGAATTTGTTGTTGAACTTACCTAATTATTATAAAAATAAGGGGATTTTTTTTATTTTTCCAGCTTATTTGAATGCTCTCCATTGTACGCAATTCAATCAAATTTAAAATTTAACTACAGTTTCATTTTTAACTGTATTCAATCTTTACATTTAGTTCTACAAACTAGTTTTTAAAATTGTACTATAATATATCTGAAAGTATGAATAGAATTGTTTTAAAACTTATTTACTTAGTATCTAGAAAATGTATCTTTTGAAAGAAACCAGACGACAAATTAATTTAATTTAACTTAACATTATTTAATTCTGAAATTCGCCGAAATTTTATTTAAATATTAAATTTAGCTGAATCTAATTTAGACTTTCAATTGAACTAAATTTTACTTAAATTTGCAATTCAACTAAATTTTATTTTATTTTTTAATTCTTCTTTATTCATAATGTGTCCCCTAAGGATTTACATTACTTCCATTTCTTAAAATCTTTCAGTTTATATCTATATTTTTTACAATCTTATCCTTTCTATATATACAATTATTTAAAACTATTTACATAAAGTCTTATATCCAGTTCCTTATCTCTATTTCCTGCAAAAGCGCAATTTAGGACTTATTAGCAAACGAGTGAGCGCACGAACGAAAGCGAGAGTGCAAGCGAGAGAGAGAGCATGAAAACACAAGCGCATCTTAGTCTACTTAACTTTTACTTTACCATTAATTACAATTTTTACGCTTCTAATCTAAGCGACATCCGTTTCCTTTTTCTTTCACTTTTTTATATCTCCATTTACCTTTTGTCACGTGCATTCTTTCATTCTCCCTTTATCACTCTTCTAGCACCCTCCAACTCCTTTATCCATTCTTTTCCTAATCCATCTTGCCCTAGAATCTTAACCGCATTTTCTTGCCAGCTTCCTTTATCTTCCATTCCTCTCCTACATCCTTCCCATGCATGCTCCCATGTTTTCTCCTACCATTCACATATTCTACACTTTCTGTTCTATTCTTTTTCCCAGTACATCCCCTCCCTTACCTCGTTTCCCAATCTAAATCTTGCTATTTTGGTCCACCTGCTCTCTCCCCATCCTTTTTCTAAATACATTGGCACCCCTTCCCTTTTTATCATCTGATACCATTTATTGTATTTTGATTCTTCAATCGTCCCCCATCTTTCTAATAATTGTCCTTCCCTCTCCCTTTTTCCCAATTCTTCATAGTTTACTCCAGTCCTGTCTTCTATTTGTCTATAAATAAAGAACTCCCTTCTTTCTTCTTCCCATCTCGTTAATTCGATCGCCCTCCCTCTCTTCTCTTCTATCTCCATCAAACACTTTCTCACCAACTGCCCTCCCTTCCCCTCCCTCAGCTTCGTCTCAAATTTCCATGCCCTCTTTCCCGCTCTAATACTTAACTTGTCCCTTTACGCTTTTTCTCTCACCATATATCCTGGCGTCCTCCAGTCTGCCCCTAGTGTGCACCTTATATACCTTTCTTGTAAACTCTCAATATCTTTCCTTTCTTTCCATCCCCATATCTCTGCTCCATAACCTAATATCGGCCATACCAGCCTATCAAATAACCACATTCTCCTTCTCCAATTTTTTTTAACCATCTTTTTCCTATTCCCCATATCTGTTCACTGGCCACTGCTGCCTTTTTTATCCTTTGTCTTATATGAGCTATATGATCTCCATTCGTTTGCAAGATATATCCCAAATATTTATACACTTTGACTTCTTATAACTTTATTTCATTCCATCTCCCTGTCCATTCTTTCTTCCTTCCCCCTCCTTTTCTAAACCTCATTATCTTTGTCTTTTTTACATTTACATTCAGTTTTTTCCCATCTAAGTATTTCTCTAATCCTGTAATTAATCCCGCTATCCCTTCTACATTCTCTGTCATCAACACTATGTCGTCTGCGTATGCCAGTGTATATATCTTTTCCTTCCTTATCCTAACTCCTCCCCAACCCTTTCTCCTAATTTCTTCTTCCAAGTCTGATAATAATAAATGAAATAAAAGTGGGCTCAGAGAACACCCTTGTTTCACACCTCTCACCAACCAAAAACTATCTCCTACTTGCTCCCCTACCTTTATCCTGCTTTTTGTCTCTCTAAAAATTTCTGATACTCTCTTTATTAATCCCTCTCTTATCTTTTTTATCATAACTTTTTCTATTTCTCCTCGGTCTAATGAGTCAAACGCCGCCTTTAAGTCCACGAACATTGCTATCATTGCCCCTTTTTCCCTTTTAATTCTCTTATTTACTAGATATTTCAGAACATACATGTTGTCCATACCCCCATTCCTTTTCTAAACCCTGTCTGATTCGGTGACTCGATCTTTTTTTCTTCAACTTCTATCTTCAATCTCTCCGACAAAATAGTTACATATACTTTATACAGTGTTGGCATCAACGTTACTCCCCTATAATCTTTAAACTCCTCTTCCTTGCCTTTCTTTACTATAGGCATAACTACTCCTTCTTTCCATAACTCTGGCCACCCCTCTCCTCTCCATACTCTATTACACATTATCCATGCCCATTCCTCTAGTTCCTCCCCTCCATATTTCCATACTTCATTTGGAATCTCATCTATACCAGGTGCCTTTCCATTAAGTCATTATTCCTAAAACTTTTACTATTTCTTCCCTTGAAATTTCCTCTTCCTCATCTCTTTCCCTACCACATTTTCCTCCCTTTATAACTTTTCTCTTTACTTCTCCTAGCAAATCCAAAAAATATTTCTTTCATTTTATCATTTCAATATCTTAGTTTACTCTTTTTCTTTCTCTATTTAATACCTTCCATATCTCTTCTTCCGTCCTAGCCTTCTCCGCCTCTTACTCAAACCTTTTATTCTCTTCTTCTTTCTTTTGATAACACAACTCAGTATACTCTTTCTTTTTTTTTCCTATATTCTTCTCCATTACTTTTTCCTTTTCTCCACTTTCTTAATTCCTTTCTGACCTCCGTTTTTTCTCTTTGCATTCCACATCCCACTCACTTCTATTCCCCCCTTTCCTGAGTTCATTTTTGTTTGTGCACTTTAATCCTATTTTTATTTCTTCTATCATTTTCCCCATCTCCTCGTCCACATTTCCCTCTTCGATTTTGATACTTCTTATTTTTTCTCTAAACTGTTCTTTTCCTTCCCTTGACCAATCCCCTTTTTCTACACTTTTTACATTTGCTCCCCTTTCACTCATATTGCTATTGATTTTTTGTCCCTCTAATGTCACTATTAAGGGAAAGTGATCCGACTCAATGTATTCTCCTACCTCTAGTTTCTTAACCTTCTCTGTTACTTCATCATCCACTATCACATAATCAATTACCGTTGCCCTTTCACTTCCTGAGCGTGTGTATTCTCCTTTTTCATCCCCTTCTATATTTCCGTTTAAGATATACCATCGCAACTCCTCCAAGCTCTTCAACAACTTTTTTCCCTCCCCATTTAGTATCTTATATTTGGATTTTCTTCCTCTCTCTTCTCCCCATTCTCTTCCTCCTCATTCTCATGTTCTCGCATTGAAATCCCCACCTATTATCATCCTAATCTCTTCTTTATTTTCTTCAATCATTTCTTTAATCTCCTCTGCTTTTTCCTGCATATCACCGTTCACATGAAACCCCACTACCGTCCACTTCTCTCCTCCTATAATTGCCTCTTCTACTATTACTCCTTCTTTTTGTTCATTCTTGTCTTTCTTATCTTTCCTTGTTATACATTCATTCCTTACTCCCATCACCATTCCTCCCATTGCTCTGCCCTTTTTATTCTTCCTCTTTGCATTTTGCACTTGCCATTTGTAACCTCTTGGTAACCTTCCCCTTACTCTTTCCCATCCCTTTTCATCTAGCCACGTCTCCATCATTATGACTACATCCCATTGTGCCAAATTTCTCATAAATTCCCAATCATTTCTCTCCAATCCTGCTATATTCCAGTAACAAATCTTCTATTCTTCCCTACTTTCGTTTCTCATCTTTTTTTCCTTCTTACCATTTCTTATTTTCCTATCTCCCGTTCCTTCCTCTTCTAGTTTCCCTGCACCCCATTTCTTACTATCTGTTCCCTTTCTTCATCCCAATCCCACCATACTCCATCTATCTGAATCAATTTTCATCTATCTCTTTCTCTTTTTTCTTTCCTCATTCGCTATTTTCCTTAATGTATACTGCATCTTCCTTTCTACCCATGTCAAATCATCCTCTATTCTCTTTGGACTACCATATAATAATCTTTTCTTTGTCATTACCTCCCTCTTATGTTTCCATTTCTTCAGTTTCACCAGTACCATTATCTCCCCTCTTCGCACTTCCCTTCCTACATTTCGCATTTCCTCTATCTCTACCTTAGCATCAATCCTTTTTAGTATTTCTTCCACCTCTTCCTTCAGCTCCTTCCTCTCTAATCTTATACCCTTTATCACTATGTTTAATTTTCTTCCTTCCCTCTCTTTCCTTTTTATTCTTTATTCTATTTTTCTCAGCCTTTTCATCTCCTTATTCCCACTCTCGCCCCCACTACAATCCCCGTTCGAGCTTTCAAGTTTCTTCATCCTACTTCTCACCTCCTCTACCTTTGTATTATTAACTTCTTCCTGCTTCTCAAGTTTTTGCTCCAATGGCTGCATCCTCTTTTCTAACTTTTCCCTGATTTCTTCCCATTTTTTTCTTTCTTAACTTCAGTCATTTCCCGCCTAATTTCCTTCTTTAATCCCTCTCTCATCTTCTCCTGCTTTTCTTCATAAATCCCCATTAACTCTATCATCACTTCTCGAATTTCCTTCAGTCTTTCCTCTTTCATCGACACTTTACTTTCATCTCCACTACCGTCAGCACCCTTGCTATCATCGCTCTTCCCTACCAAACTCTGCTTTTCTGGCGGCGATCTATACATTTTCTGATATTTTACGCTCGCCCCGATATCTTCCATATCTTCACTGCTTCCCCTCTCCCCTCTCTTCCTTTTGATAAATGCTTCTATTAACCTACGCTTTTTGCTCTCAATCTTTCCTTTTCTATAGTTTTTTTATACTTCCCCCTTGCCTTCCTTTACATTATCTCTTCTTTCGGCATACTGAACACTTCCTGCTCTAACTCTGTTTCTTCCGCGGAGATACTCGCTCCGCTAGCCATGAACCAAATTCAAACTTTCCCGCCTTTTATACTTCCCTGCCTCTATCTACCGTATCTGTCTGGTACCTGTCTCGCCTTTCTATGTCGCTTCCCAACCCTGCTACTACCAATCCATCAACACAGTCCTCCCACCCTGTCACAAAACTCCAAACAAACTTCCACACAAATCTGTCTCAATCCTTCAAAATATCTACCTCCTCTTTGCAATCTCACAATCCCTCAATTAATCTCCCACATTCACACCGGACGTACGTCCTCAGAATGTTATAAAGGATCACAGTGTGCCTAAGCGAACTTTAAATGGGGGTGATAAGATTATTGTATTGGTTTAGTGTAAAGTCGGACAGGGTCGGTTTTTATCAAATCTCCACGTTTGGAGACTCCCTGAGTCGGAAACAACTATTTTTATGAAGGTGTCTGTACAGAATATATGAATATATCGTATATCAGGATATATGAATATCCGTACAGAAAATTATTGTATTTTGAAAACAGTGGTCTGAAAAATTTTCAAAATACGCTCACTTTTTGAATTTGTATACAAAATGGCTGTCTAACGAACTTGACCTTCATTTTGAGATAGTAAAAGTATTTACCAAAGGAAATCCAATCAGTCAATTCTTTCGAAAGTTATCGTGTTAACAAAAAAGCAGCCACGGACGAGCAGACACATTCGTAAAAACCTGTTTTTCGGATTCAGGGGGTCTAAAACGTGGACATTTGACAAAAACAGTAATGGCGAGAACGCAGTGATGGCGACTGTACGGCCTGACAGCAACGAGCCAGTGATCCCAGATCTGAAACGAGATGCGGTCCAATACTATGACAGGTCTATGTCCGTGTGAATGTAGTAGGAGACGCTGTAAATGACTGAGTTGCGCGCGCAACCCATTTGTCCTCTTCTGAATTTGAAAACTCGAAGATGCACGATTGCCGGTCAGAGCACTTCGTCGATTCTATTTATATATCTATCTGCTAACAGCTAAATGCTTTGAAATAAATGCAGGAGATTGGGATTTTAATATTTCCAGATTTCGATGCG
>NC_046662.1:129148184-129154911 GCF_010883055.1 Belonocnema kinseyi
TGCGCGCGCAACTCAGTCATTTACAGCGTCTCCTACTATATTCACACGAACATAGCCCTGTCATAGTATTGGACTGCATCTCGTTTCAGATCTGGGATCACTACAACGAGCAACACTGACGAAAAGTTGTTATGCGACTAGGATAAGATACACAAATTGAAATTCGCTGGCGTGCGCGCGCACCCTGTCGATAGAAATCTCAGAGTTTTCTCAGTCTCTGAGATAGTCTGAGAGATTTGGGTCCTTTTCAAAATCCTTTTAGTGGCCCTTTTAAGAGTGCTGCGACGGTAATATATTGTTCCTTTTGTATTCGTCAAGTACCGGGCGGGCAGAGTCATTTACAATAGTTGGCCTTTGCTAACCCGACTCTCCTTTTTTAAATTTTTCTTCAAATTATCAACACTTTGTTTTTAATTGATGAATTTTCTCAATATACTTATTTATAATTATAACTTATATACTAATATACAATTTTCTAGTTGAATTAAAAAATGTTGTCTTTTTTTGTCGCATCTCCCAGGAAAAAAGAACCGATAAAAATCGAGTCTGGTTGAATGGCCTATCTGTCATTTGCAGATTGAAAGAATGAAAATTCAATGGGTTGGCCATATTTTTAATCGGTCACCTGAGGGCGGTGCTTCAAATCTGCCATTCCCCATTCGTTAAAACGCTTAGTGAATTGAGTTGAATGAGACTAACTTGAAATAGTTCTTATGGGCATTCTAAGATTCATTAATGTGCACATGAATGGTTGAGATTCAATTTGAAATGAAGTTCTTAAAAGATCACAGAGAATAGTAAAAGTACGATTCACACACAGCAATTTCCAATAAGCGTTAATCTTCCAATTGTATGTCACCTCAAGTTATGTTTAACTGAGTAGAATATGCAGATTAAAATTTTAAAGAATTAATTCTTTCGAAAGAGGAGTTTTAAGTAATACATTTGATTAGGGCAATTCTGATTAAACAAAAATGAAAGAAATTCAAGTTAAATAATGTTGTTATATATTATAATTGATGCGAACATTTATTTCTAAGTTTAATGATTATTTAGTTGTAATTTTCTTTTTACAGTGGTGTTCAATAGATTATTTTGGGCAAGAATTATAAGATTTATACTGAATTAAGCGTCAGTGAAATTAAATTTATTAAGTGCAGATGCTAATCGCTGCAGGGAGTCCACGTGTTAGAAACGAACTCTGCAATTCTCTCATATCCATTTACATCACAAAAATCCAAATATTTAGAAATTCAATACCTGCATTTTTGTTAAAGGTAATTTCTATAAAATAAAACAAAAGTGATAGTTTTTGTCAATTTAAGATTGATATGAGGTAAACGTAAAGTTTCATATAACCTACAGATTGTAACTTATTTATTTTTCACTTTCAGGGATAACGAGAATTTATAAACGTAAATTAAAAGAAAAAATTCAGTTTTTGATATGTAAAATATATAAATAAAATTTTAATATGCTGATGTGGTGTGATGCAAATATGTGAAAAAAATGTTCAACAAAATCAATTAAAATGCCTAAAAATAAATAGTCTGTAAATAAAAGTAGACTACATGTATGTCAGGATTTTCTTGAAAGTTGCCCATTGAACTAGTTTTTAATAAATCATTTAAACCATTCAAATAATTTTTTTTAATTAATAATTTTCTATCGGAACGATTGTTCCTCTGTTGGTTAATACTGATTCATAATCGTTACTGAATGATTATAAGGAAAAAGATTACCCGGCAATAAGCGTAGAATAGAGAAAAATTAATATTTTCAGATTTCAGCGCAAAAGTGAAAATTATTCTATTATTTTGAATGTGCGATTTTTCAATCTGTCTAAAATGCCACAATAAGAATAAGATACCTGCTAAACTTATTCACTTATATTTCCATAGCGACCGCCACACAGTTTTCTATTCTCTCAAAGAGAACGTTTTTTCAATATATTTAATTCCTTTTAATTGTACCGGCAACGCACCTCACAGAGATATTTTTTATTCATCAGAAGTAGTCATATTTTGATTTTGTATAATTCCTTCTAATAAGTTCACAAAGTATGTGTAATAAGTTGTTTTAATTCCTTCATGCGGAATGTAAATTTTGATATTTTAATTCTCACCAATTTAACTCCGCCTCTCTAGAGTTAAAATTATTTAAATTAACACATTTGCATAGATTTCTTTGTTGTAGTTTTTAAGACATTTAAATAAATTATTAAAATATAAATAAATATAAATTTGAATATTTTTCGAATTTCTAAGTTATAAAAAGATTTAATAATGAAAAATAGGTTAAATAAATGCTTTCGTTAAATTTTACTAAGTCGATTCAGAGGAATAGGATTTGCACTTTTTCTGCTCCCGTTGGTGAATTTTTAGACGGAGGAAAAATCGCGTATTCATAGGAACACAAATTCTTAATTTTTATGAATTCAACACTTGTTACCGGGTACTGGCCGATTAAAAAAGCCGGTTTCGCATTCGAAACTTGCTCTGACCTATGGGCAGGTATCTGAAATTCCAGTGACAGATACGCTATTCAGAAGACCTAAAAACCCATTTAAATGCAAGTGAATGGATTTTTGTTTCCTGGGTCATTCCATTTACGAAAAAAGTTTGTATTAATTCCAATTTTAAACATTTAGAAAAAAAGTTGGATATCTGAAATCATCGAAACCCGTAGATTCCGAATTATTATGTTTTAGGCTGTTAACTATGAAATTAAAAAAATATGTTTTTAAACTTTAATCTGAAGAACCCTTGAGTGTCGGCTACATTATTGATATAGCCTCTCTGCTTGTTATTTATGATCGAATTCTTATTTCAATTTCAGCCTCTCTGCTTGTTATTTATGATCGTATTTTTATTTCAATTTTGGAAAGGACATTTTAAAGCCTTTAAAAATTTTGAACATGCTACCTGGACCTTTAAATATATCTACCTGAGTGCTTGCGGAGAATTTCTCAGAGCTTCTCAGAGCCTTGAGAATCTTTGGGATATACTCAGGTTTCTATCGGTAGGACAATCCTCAAAAGTACTTCATTAAAGAAATTTGACTCTTTTAATTTAGCAGAATTTCCTAATTCAAATCGTAATGTATCCTGTATATTATAATTTTTCAGGTAATCCTAGTAAAGGATACATCATTGTCCTAAAAAAGACAACTTTACCGATTTTAGGGTTGTAGTATTTCATATTTCATACGTGACCTAGTGGAACTCCTATGCGCATTGAACTTAAACTTTGAACGGAAATCACATAGGATGTTTTCATGGTGACTTTATGATACCTCCGTGTAGTTTACATATTTATGATAATACAGTTTTTCCACTTTTAGAACAGTTTCGAGCTTACTCTAGAGGATGTTTTGGTTTCGTTCACATTTTAACAATAAAAATTAGAGAAATATCATAGCAAAAATATTTCTAAGTTGAACTTTAAAAAATAAATCTTAAAAATTAAGTGACAATCAGTTTTTTGTAATATTTGAGAACATTTAAGCATTCAAGTCTTAAGACGACGAAATGCCAGGCATAGGACCTTTTAAAGACATCCTTAAGCCGTTCTGATAACATCTTTAAGATATACTTTATGGGACTAGATTAGAACGTCTTTATTACGACCTGTTCTATAATAAATATTGAGCCATTAAAACCTCTGACCTTTTTTAAGCTTTTTGAAACTCTTTGAAAACTCTTTCAAGAATTTTTAAAAATAATTTTGGTTATGATTTCTTAATAAAAGAATAAGTGCTATTCAGTCTCCAGAACAGCAATTTCAAAAATATTTAAATCCTTAATAGTCGAGACATTTTAAATCTGTAGTCTTCAGTATATTGAAAAATTAGATATTTAAAGCTACGAGTACTTAAATAAGTTAGAATTTTTGAATTAAAAATGTTCGATTATTTTAGATTAAAACATTTCAAATTTTTTACTTAAAAATTAAAATCGTATAAAGTTGCAGGATTAGAAACGAACGTCTTTTAATACTTTAATCATTATTTTAAAACGATTAAAATCGTATAGCTTCAGATATATTTGAAAATAGGAGTATCAAGAATTAGGAGTGCTTTTTCAAGTTTTATTTATTTTTGATAATTTGGCACCTTCTTTGGTTCGGTTAAGATCATTTTTGTCCAAAGTGCTTGTTCCTGAATAAATTGACTCTTATTGTTTCCGATTTCGTTCTGTCACTCATGGATTGTATTTTGCATAGAAAACTGGATTTTTCACGTTATACAATTATAATTAAAGGTCACGCAGGGTCATTTTCTTTGCAAAATATTAATTTATAAAAAATATTTGTCAAAAAGTAGAACGAATTTCTTCGTCTAAAGATACAAACATAAATTACAATATAGTAAAAACAAATGGAAAAAACTAGATGTAAGCCAAATTTCGTAAAGAAAACAAACCTTGGTCGACCTATAAATATTCATTTTACTCCCCGAAAGATTAAAAAAAAATCTTAGAAACACTTTCATTGCAACAATTTTATCGAAGAAAAATATTGTTTATCAAAATAAAAATTGTGTAATTTTTACATACAATTCTTAAAATAAAAAATTATAAACGAGATTTGTAAAAAATCTTTCAAGGAACAATATGATTGTCCCGTAAGTTAGAACCGAAAAAATAATATTTAAAAAAAATAAAAGTTGTTCTAAATATTGCGCTAGACTCGCGACCGGGAAAAAATCGGGAAATGTAAGTAAATTTAAAAATTGAACTGCAGCTCGAGTATTACAAATTGAACAGTAATTGATTTTACAAGAAAATATTTCAATTTTAAACTATTCAATTTGGAAATTTAAAAATTTTGATAGTGATAAATTGAAACTTTAAATGTTACAATTATAATTTTTATATTTGTTTATTTTGAAGGTTTAAGTATTGTCTGTACACCTTTGATTTTAAAGGGTCTGTGCCCGAATGTGGAAGAAATGCAAAGACCAAGTACGGGGTGCGATTGCCATCAGTCGCATGTCGTAGGTGCGCTCAAACTCTCTTTTAACGAAAGAAAATTTACAATTACAAAATTACAGTGGTGGATGTTTTGAGCCTTAATTTTAAAGGGTTTGCGCAAGAATACGCGAAAATATAAAGACCGAGCGCGTAGCGCGAGGTAAACATTTAATCGAGCGCGAGATAAATACAACATCGTGCGCGAGAACCAACAGTTGCGCGCCGTAGGTATGCTCAAAATTGCGGGCGAAGCGAGCAGCTCGCACAGCGCGCGATGAGAATGTGCTCGCGTAGCGGGCAGATTTTTTTAGTTGCTTTTAAACGACTTCTAAAAACAATTAGCGCATTTATTGCTCAGTATACTGTTGCTGAGTTCCTGTGTATTTAAAACTTTTGTAATTAATATAAAGAAAATTAAGAGTAACTTCAAAAAAGTAAAAACTCCTCTGGATTCGTTTCGGAAAGATCTCGGTGTCCATTTCTTATTTGTTTAAACAATTTGATAAAAAATATGCCTTCTGTTATTTTTCTCCAATTGTTATAAACAAGGTATGTGACATATCGAAAAACAGATTGCACCATTACATTCCTCTCGTAACCATCTAGATGTATTTTTTCGTATTTTTGAAAACCATTTTATGAAAAAATGAGCACATTTTCTGCTTAGCGTACTGTTGCTGAGTGCCTAAATATATAGATTTAAAATTTGTGTAATTAATTTTAAAAAAAGAATCACATGAAAAAATTAAAAACGCCTCTGGATTCGTGTCGGAAATATCTAGCTGAGAATTTTTTGTTTTTTTGTTTGTTCAAGAAACTTTTTAAGAAATAACGCTATTTATTATATTTTTGCAATTGTTATAGACAAAGTATGTGACGGACCGAAAAACAAAGTGCACCATTGCATTTCTCTCGAAAATATCTAGATGTGATTTTTTTCAACACATTTTTTAAACAATCAGCACATATGTTATTTAGCGTACTGTTGCTGCGTGACTGTAGATATGGATTTGAATTTTGTGTAATTAATTTAAAAAAAGAACTAAGAGTCATATCGAAATAGTAAAAACACACCTGGTTTCGTCTCGGAAATATCTCGGGGTCCATTCATTTTTTGATTGGACAATTTCTTAAAATATTACACCTTTTGTTATTTTTCTGCAATTGTTATAAACAAAGTACGTGACAGATCGAGAAAACCGAGTCCACTATTGCTTTCCTCTAGTAACCATCTAGATACCATTTTTTTTAGTTTTTTTGAAAACCATTTAGAGAGTTTACCGATGGTAAACTTAGCTTGGAAAAGAACCATTGAAATTAAAATTAAATTGCCAATTAATGCGTTTTTACATTTCATAACAAACGTAAAATATCCACGCTTTGTAAAACATGGTTATTTTAATAGATACCAGAGAGAAAATTAAATGTATAATTTATATTTCTGTTTCATATATTTTGTAATATTTATAAAGTTATTTGATTATTTCCAAATATATCTTTGTTATTTCTCATCTTTTCATATTCTTTTATGAGTAACAATTTATTTACTTCACAATATTATATTTTTATTCAAACAGATAAAACTTTTAGTGCAATATCGATACATAGTTCTCTAATATTATTGAGTGCGTATTTTTATATTTGTATAGTTTACAATTTCTACAGGTATTTTAGTCTATTCGACTAATGAATTTACCGCATGTATTTTAAACTTCTTAATTATTACGTTCCGACAAAGGTTCCGATCACTGACAA
>NC_046662.1:129155011-129161115 GCF_010883055.1 Belonocnema kinseyi
GTGAGGGCAGCACCTCGATAGGACAGAAAATGTGATGTCCTATATATATAATTCCCCACTCTGACGCCCCGTACCGCATCTACGTTTATAATATCTTTGCCCGGCCCCACCCCGCCCATTAATGTGGTCGAAGGACGCGGTTGCCATAGAAACGACGAAAAGTTGAAGAGGGCAGCACCTCGATATGGTCGAAAATGTAGTTAATGCAGTAGTAGGTTTCTTACGATCCGGAGGGGAAATGTCGGTCAAACTAATCCAACAGATGGCGCCACAAGAAGTAGTCTGTCTTTCACGTTGAATTGCATTAAGAAAAAGCAAAAATAATTAAAAACTTGATGCTGTTTGCAAATAAACAAAAAAAAAAAAATAGATGAAAAAATAAGAGTAACTATTACTAATTATTTATAAAAAGAAAAAGTCATGAAAATATGTAGTTTAATATGAATAAAAGTAATTTTGAGATCAATTTTGAAAGTTGTTCGAACTTCATATTTTTGTAATATATATTTTTCTGATATTATTGATTTTATTATTTTTTGTAGTTAAAAAAAATTCTTTATTTCTGAAATTATTAATTTAGCTAATAAAAAAATTAATTATATTTAAGACCTCAATGACAAAAATATTTAAAACATATACATGATCAGAATAATTCATAAAAACTATATTACTTATATCCAATATAAATATAATAATAATTAAAATATGCAAAACTACAACTGAAGTTGCAAAGCAAAGAATCTTTGTACTTTTAAAATCCTAACAATTTCAAGTTTTGAAGGAAATATTTTTAAAAAGTAGTGATAATTTTAATTAAAATGTTTGAGGGAATCATTTGGTAAAAAGTAAATGACACGAATGATAATGAGAAAATGGATTTATTATTATTTAATATAATGTATATATTTCTTCAAATTGAACCAAACATCATATATAAATTTATACAGTTTAATAATTTATTTGTGGCTTAATCTTGATAGCTTTTTACTCGCTGCATTAAGCTCATAATAATTTTATTTAAAAATTTAAATTCAAAGGAAATTTTGAATTAAATAGTTAATTATATCATAGCAAACATCATTTCTAAAATAAACATACGATAAGCTATAAATATCTATAAAAAAAACGTGCTGCACTCATGACGCACAGTTGGAGGAAATGCACTTTTTTTATTCAAAAATGTCCAGAGCCTTCAATTTTCTTGCGATTTTGAAATTTTCTGTTTTAAATTAAATATCATTAAATTCTATAGATAGACTTTTGTCTCCTCTATTTTTTTATTAATTATTTTTTTATTAATAATTTTTCCAGTCGAAGTATGAACAAAGTCTTATTATCGATGAATATTTTTGTTTACTAAAAGTGCTTCCCATTAATGTAGAAATTACATTTAATAACAAAAATCATTTAAACGTTTATAAAAACCACCGCGGTAAACAATTTTTGTGGCCAAATACGAGAATTTAAGATTTTTCAAATAATAATTTTCTTCAATGGCTGGAACGACTACAGGTGTTCCTTAAAATAATAAATATTTAATAATAATTGATAAAATATAACAATTTCAATTTTTGTAAACAAATCAGACCAAAAAATTGAATAAACAAATTTAAAATGTTGGCCCTTTCGCATAAAATTTTTTTTTGCAATGGAAATATTTTAAGCTATTGGACGAATAACTGCTAGTCACAAAAATATTAGAAAAGTTAACAATAACCACTGTCCTTAACAATTCTTGCGACAAAATACTTAAACTTACGGTTTTATCAAATTTAAATTTTCTTTAATGGTCAAGTGGTGGGTTATTGTCAAAAGAGTTTGGATTGAGTGAACCTTAGCATGCAGTGTTATGACATTTTTTATGTAAATTGTTTATAAACATGTAAATTGTTATATTCCACTAAATATGATCAAAGATACATTTTTTCGAAATATCCATAGCCATTGTAGCGATTAAAGAAAATAAAATTTTTGATAAATCCTTACATTTGGATATTTTGTCACGAGAATTTTTTATAACAATGGTTACTCTTACCTTTTCAAATATTTCTGTGACTAGCAGTTATTCGTCCAACAGCTTAAAACATTTCCAGTGTAAAAAAAATTTCTATGAGAAAAGACCAAAATTTTGAATTTGTTTATCTAATGTGTTTACACAAATTTAAATTGTTATATTTTATCAAATATAATTAAATCATTATTGTTTAAAGGAATACCTGAAATCGTTCTAGCCATTGAAGGAAATAATAATTTGAAAAATCTTAAATTCAAATATTTTGCCACAAGAATTGTTTACAACAATAGTTATTATAAACTTTTAAATTATTATTTTTGTTATTAAATCTCATTCCCACATTAATGTGAAGTTCTTTTAGCAACAAAAATTTTTTAACGATAATAAGGCTATTTGTTAATTTGTTTATCAAATTTGTTTGCAACAAATAAATGGAATGATAAGCAAATTATTTGTATTTAATGAGTCCCTAAACATTAATTTAAGACAATATAAAGTTTTCCTGATCAGTCATTAAAGCGTAAAAAATTGTTATGTACAAAATTTCAATTTTTTCATACTTTGAATAGAAAAATGATTAATAAACAAATAGAAAATACAGTACGTTTTTTATAGATTTTAATAGCATATATAGTCTGTTCATTTTAGAAATGAGTTTTTTAATAATATAATTAACAATTTAATTCAAAATCTCCTTTAAATTAAAAATGTTTGATAAAATCATTAGGGGTTGAATGCAGCGAGAAAAAAGCTTTCAAGGTTAAGCAACAAATAAATGATTCCACTATATAAATTTATATATGATGTTCGTTTCAATTTAAATAAATATGTACATTATATTAATTAATATTAAGGCCATTTTCTCATTTATTAGTCTATTCATTGACCTTTACCAAATTATTCCCTCAAATATTTTAATTACAATTACTATTACTTTACAAGAGTCTTTTCTTCAAAACTTGAAATTGTTGAGATTTGATTTACGTCATATATTTTTTATTAATTCTTCTGATCATGTATATGTTTTAAGTGTTTTTGTCTTTAAGGTCTTAAATATTATTAATTTTTTCATTAGCTACATTATTAATTTCAACAATAAATATATTTTTTTAACAAGAACAAATATTAAAATCAATAATATCAGAAAAATAAATCACAAAAATATAAAGTTCGAACTGCTTCCAAAATGTATCTCAAAATTAAATTTGATTCATATTAAACTACATATTTTCATGACTTTCCTTTTCTCTAATAATTAGTAATAGTTACTCTTATTTTTTCATCTTTTTTTTTTGTTTATTTTCAAACAGCATCAAGTTTTTAATTATTTTTTGTTTTTCTTAACGCCATCTGTTGGATTAGTTTAACCGACAATTCCCCTCCGGATCGTATGAAAACAGAAAAGTGGGACGATGCATGGGCCTGGCCAAAATTCAGTCTCCAAATGATACATTCCCCTAGATGCCCAGATGTGCAACTACATTTAGAGGAATAAATTTGAGACTGAACATTCCCTCAAATGCTCATTGGCAGACCAATGAAATTTGAGTTGCAACAAATTTAAAACGAGCGTTTTTCTGTGCTGGCTCTAGACCGTAGCTATCCTTTAGATGTATAAAGAAATAGCGAGACAAAACAATAAAGAAATACCAGAATTACAATTATTATTCACTTTGAAGAAAGGATTGGATAAAGGATGTTATAATTTTTAAGAAGTTAATGAGGTAGCAGCGATATTTAATGCACTATTTTTAATAAAAATACTAAGGATTTAAAAATAGTAAGTAGCTTAGATCCTAATCTCAATCCTTGGATTTATCCTTTGTTTTATCCTTATGGAGATAAAAGTTAAGATATTAATATGCTACGAAAAGATAGTTAAAGTGGAAAAATTAACTAGAGAATATCAAGATCAGCTCATATACCTAGAATATCATATTGCAACTAGGAATGATTAATTTAATGCATTTTCACACGATTATTTCAGCAGTTTGTTTGATCATATACACAATAGAGTTGATGAAAACGATACTCACGTAGGAATAATGATTATATTGCCATAAACATTTATTGGATAACCGCGCAGTATGATACACCAATATCAAGATTCGATGGCTATTGTAAGTAAACATGGAAAGTCTCATATAATTATAACCATGGCATGCAATCCTTAATGGCGCGAAATACAAGAAAATGTATGATTACATCAAACTGCATCAGATAGACCTGACTACTTCATAGAATTTCAAGAAAGAGGACCGCCACATATTCATCTGCTGGTTACATTGGAAAATAATTCAAAAATATTGAGTCAAGAAATAGTAGATCGATATATTTCAACTGGAATTCCTGATTTAGATATGAGTCCTAAACTTCATAACTCAGAAGAAACTAAAATTAAATTTTGTTGCATGAAAAATTTCCTATTGTTAAAGTTTACATGCCATTTGGCGAAAGTTTATCCTACGATGGAATAAAACCTGTCATCTGCTACGACGCCCTTAGAAGCAATTTGAAAACGGCAAAGTATGAGTGAATTCGAGCTATAAATCGGGATATCAGATTAAAACAATCACAGAAAAATAAGTTAAAAATTTTTGCAGGTAAGACTTGCAACGGTTAAAAATTAAACATATTTCGGTGAAACTTTCTCACGGAGTAACCGCAATAATTTTTCTTACAACGTTAAAAACATTAAAAAATAAAATAACTGTCATTTACATGGGCCGAAGGCGGCTTCGAGTGCATCTTCTTTTAGTTCGGTAACTTTAAGAATTGCAAGTGAGAGCAGTCAAGCAGTGTCCTTGAGGTTACGAGACGAGATGTCAGGACCAGCCCTGTGCATCTCTCCATATTTCAGATTTTAACTTGACCCCGCAACTGTCCTAAGTTGATAAGTTCCTAATATCTCCAGCGCGGCGCTAGTTGTCCCATCACTCCCTATTTTACATAGAAACTACAAAGGAATAATAAGGAGACCTAACTCCGTTCCCCCCACTTGGCAATAGAAACATTACCGTAACTGATATGCACATTACAGGAAGATCTTAGATTTGAGTGCACAGTTGCCCTCTTCTTATACATGGAAAAGTGTGCGTGTGAGAAAGTTTGTCAAATTGACGTAAGTTGAGAGGTTCTGTTTGTTTGTTTTGATGCAAGTGTCAGAAATGTGTTCTAAACCATGAGGTGTCAAGTTCCGGGTTGTGGACGAAGTTACACGCCGAAGAAGGCAAATACACTTCGTTTTTTTCAAGCCGTCACTGTAAGTACAATAAACGTCTAATATATTTTATTGTTTTACCTAACTGTCATTTAATTTTAATAGAAATGATTTAGAAATTTAACCTTTACTCACTACCTGAGTGCCTGCGGAGAATTTCTCAGAGCTTCTCAGAATCTTGAGCCTATTTATCATATTACAAACTTAAAAGGTAAACGTTTCCTTCTCAAAATCTGTTCACCCATTTTTCAAACAAGTACCGAAAATACTGTTTATATATTTATTTTGTGTATCTTTCGTATGATGATCAACAAAAGAACATAACCTCTAACTTACGTCAATTTGACAAACTTTCTCACTCGCGCACTCTTCCATGTATAGGAAGAGAACAACTGCGTACCTGCGCACTCAACTCTAAGATCTTCCTGTAATGTGCGTATCACTTACGGTAATGTTTCTATCGCCAGTTTCAGATGGCTTCCCACTGGCAGTTGGGTCTCCTTATTATTCCTTCGTGATAGAAACTCAGGAAACAAAAATCAATTCATTTGCATTTGAAGGGGTTTTTAGGTCTTCTGAATTGCGTATCTGTCACTGGAATTCCAGAAAGCCGTCCATAGGTTAGAGTGAGTTTTGAATGAGAAATCAAAATTTTTAATCGGTCATGTTAATTTAAATAAAAGAAATATAATTAAAATAGTCAAAATTATTTATTAAAAAATAGTTCAATGGGCAACTTTTAAGAAAATCCTGACATACCAGGTGTACACATATGAAACCGGTATTTTTTCAAGAAAAAAACACATTTATTTCAAGAGAATGATAACAAATATTTTATTCAAAGTATGCGTCCTCGCTGGCTACACATTT
>NC_046662.1:129161215-129179195 GCF_010883055.1 Belonocnema kinseyi
CGCCAATTAGCACAAATGGTAAGTTCCGACAGTGCCTACAAGTGTGCCTACTGGCCGCTAGATGGCAATACCGGTTTCATATGTATACACCTGGTACATGTAGTCTACTTTTATTTACAAACTATTTATTATCAGTCATTTTAATTGATTTTGCAGAACATTTTTTTTATATATTTGCATCACACCACATCAGAATGTTAAGAATTTATTTGTTTATTTCATATTTACCATATATGATTCTTAAATTTACAAAAACTAACACTCAAGTTTTATCTTATCGAAATTACCTTTACCGAAAATACGGGTATTAACATTCTAAACATTTGGATGTTTGTGATGCAAATGGATATAAGCGAATTGCGTAGTTTTTTTCTAACACGTGGACTCCTTGCAGCCATTAGCACGTGCACTGAATAAGTTGAATGTCACTGACGCTTAATTCAGTGTAAATCTTATAATTCCTATACAGGCTAATCTATTAAATCATTGTAAAAAGAGAATTACAACTAAATAATCATTGATTTTATAAATAAATTGTCACATAAATTATAATAGATTACAATATTATTTACTTTGAATTTCTTTAATTTTTGATTAATCAGCATTGTGCTATTCAAATTTATTACCTCATACATCTCATTCGAAAGAATTAATTCTTTAAAATTTTAATCTGCATATTCCACTCAGTTGAACACAGCCTGAAGTAACCTACAATTGGCAGATTCACGCTTATTGAAAATTATTATGTGCGCATCGTATTTTTACTATTGCGTGTGATCTTTCAAGAACTCCATTTCATATTGAATCTCAACCCATTCATATGCATATTAATGAATCGTAGAATGCTCATAGGAATTATTTCAGGTTTGTCAGTCTCATTCAACTCTATTCACTCAGCATTGTAACGAATGTGGAATGGCAGATCCAAAGAACCGCGCAGAGGTGAGCGATTAAAAATGTGGCCAACCGATTTAATTTTTATTCTTTTAATCTGCAAATGACAGATACACAATCCAAACCGACTCGCTTTCTATCGGTTCTTTTTTCCTGGGAAGCAATGGGACCAAATCACTTTTTTAATTTTTTAGCAAACAAGATGTCATTTACATGCAAAAAATATGTCTTAGATTTGAATTTGAATGAAAAGTGAAATATGATTCTTAAAGTTTATTGTCGAAAACTAATTAGCAATATTATTAATAGAATGTAAAAAAAATCCTGGAGAAAAATTTTAATAGTACTATGTTTAAAATTACCATGTGAATACTCTCGCTTATGAATATATAATAATGAAAATCTCCAGTTATTTTTATTGCGCCCTCACGTTGGGTTTCAGTTACTGTCGCTCAGGCTGTGGACGCTCAATGCTTTCTAGATAAAGGATTATAGACGCCACCTAGTGTATACTCTGATCCCCAAGATAAGATAATTCATGACGTCATAGTCCTTCTAGATAGTTTTTAGATAATTAACTTGAAGAAGTAAATGAGATGAAGAAAGCAATAAAAAACAAACAGAAAATCATAAATAATTATTTATGTATTTCTGTTTGTTTTTTCATTGCTTTATTCATGAAAGTGTGGTTCACGAAGAAATTGAAGGCCGGATAAGCAGTTAATTTGCATTTTTATTTGAACCACATTAAAATAACCTTAAAGCCGGTTCAAGCCTTTCAACGGATGATTACCGGCAACAACAAACATGGTGATTGATGCGTTTCTAGGGGCTATAGGTTTGAGGGTTGTGGGCAGGGGAAGGAACGCGGCGCCATCTAGCGTATACTCCGAGCGGCATCATACTTATAATACTTCAAGGTCGCCTATATGAGTGGCCAGAGCCTACTGTCAATCGGCTTATCTGTCAACTGCAGAGAAATATTAGAAATTTAGGAAGATTTTATCTATGTATGCCATCCGCGTGAGAAATAATGAATTGACATCCCATAAAAGAACAACAAAAAATTCGTAAAATTGTAATATAAATAATTAAATAATTTTGGTATTCATAAAAGCTGCTTTTATAACCTCAGACATAGGTGAAATACTGAATGTGAAGCAAAATACTTGAAAACATACCTAGAGTGTCTCGCATTTGTGGAAAAAAATTCAGGACTTTCCCAAACTTTTCAGGACAAAAACTCATTTGTTTAGATGCCTTTCTAAAAATGTGTCAAATGTGAAATTTATCATACGCCCCCAAAATCCGATTTTATAGTCAAAAACCGTTTTTTGGTTATTGTTCATTTTACCATTGTGAAAATCACAAAGCTGAAATCGAGAATATTTTAAAGTTGTCCTTTTATTTATTCCTTTAACTTTAGCGAATATAATGAGATTTTTACTATCTAACAATTTGTTGTTGTTAATATAATTATAATATAATAATAATATATAATATTTGTTGCTGTTAATATAATTAATATATCTTACACAAAATAATTTAATTTCGAAACAAGGAGAAGTTTTTTGAATACCAATAATGAATCTTTAACCAAACAAAGATTTTAACAAAGTAGTTCAACTTTTGACCCAGAAGTTTTATTTTCTTACCAAAAAGACGAATTTTCAACAGGTACCTAGTAGGCACCAAATTTGGCGACGTCTTTACGACATCTTTACGACATCCTATGTCCATGACGTTAAGTCGTCTTTATGATATCGTAAATATGTCGTATGACCTGACGATGTCTTTACGATATCGTAAAGACATTGTAACGACCTGGACATAGGATGTCCTAAAGTTGTCGTAAAGATGTCGTAACGATGTCGTAAATACGTCGTCAAATTTTGTGCCCACTGGGTAAAAAATTTGCAGTCGAGAAAGAAAAAAAATGTCATCTAAATTGATGAACTTTAACAAAAGAGTTAATCTTTGACCAAACAGTTGCAGTTTAACCAATAACAAAGAAATTTCGATCCAAAAAATTAGTTCTCTACTTATAAATACGAGGTTCTAACTAAAACTGATCAATTTTCAACAAAAAATTGAAAACTATCATGTTCAGGTAAAAGTTCAATTAAAATTTAAAAAAAAAACGAATTTTAGACAACATATTTAAATGTTTAACCATAGATCTGAACCAAGAAACAAAAACATTAATTTTTAACATAAATGCATTTTTTATCAAAACAATGTGTCTTCTACCACAAAAATGTATATATATTTTTTTAACCAAAAATTGTATTAACCAAACAGTTCAATTTGCAAACATCAGGGTCGATAGAAAACTAAAGATTTGTTCAACAAAAGTAAGGGACTGAAGTTGGCTGAGTGTTCTTAATGAAGCCAACATTTTTTCTGTGAAAATAGACGCAGCCGTCTGACATATATCACATGTCAAAAAAATATTTACGACAGATAAAACTGATCTTTTTATCAGATAAATTTTATCTTTCGTTAGATAAACGTGATGCAACGTTTCTATCTTCTTGAAAGATAAAATTTATGCCTGGGGTTTACTGTGTTGCTAATCGTGAAAACACATGTTGAGTTTCAACTCGATGTACTTTATGAAGTTTCTGGATAAAATGGACAAAAAAGTTTTTTTTCTTACAATAAAATCTGTTACAATTCATGGAGCTTGCGCCTCCTCTAACTAAAATATTTTTTAAACGCATTTTAGGGGAGGGGGTGAAAAAAGTAAAAATGTTGAATTATAAAATTAATTTAAAAATTAAAATTTTTTTTAAATTATATTATTTTAAGCAATTAGAAAACTTGAGTTATAGGTACATAAAAAATGGTTCTAAAATCTTTTTAAATATACTTTTAAAAATGAAAAATAATCATTAAACAATTTTCCAGGTATCTATTGCCAATTTTGTTATTTTTTTCGGACTTTAAGCTTTCCTGCGTTTTTTTGAAAATCCAGTAACATTCAAACATTACCTCAAAATCTTCCATATTTTATTTTGAAAATTTAAGACAAATTTTTTATATTTTTCTAAATTACTTTTAAAAACTTCTAAATATTTCTTATACTTACTCGAATTTTTTTCAAATTAATAATTGACTACATATTTTTTCAGTTTCTAATGAAAATTACGTTTGGTTGACAGTTAATTTCTTTTGTTGAAAATTCTTTAATTTTAAATATTTTTGTGAAAATTCATATATTTCGTTTAAAAAAAATCTTCTTTGGTGAAAAATTAATCTCTTCGTTTGCAAATTGAACTGTTCGGTTAATAAAATTTTTGGTTAAAAAAAATACATTTTTATGGTAGAAGACACATTGTTTTAATAAAAAATTCATTTCTTTTGGTAGAAAGTTTGATTGAAAATTTATAGTAGTTTGAGTAAAATATACTAAAAAATTACCCTGATATCATTTTAACAATTTGAGAAAGAAGTAGTCCTTTGTGTTTGATATATCCACGATTATATTATTCGTTGAAAATTATTATTATTTTTTAAATTAAAAATTTAACCAGTCAATTTTTGGCCAAAAATTGTTTGTTTTTTTTTCAATTTGAAAATTTAACTACTTGGGTAAAAGTTGAACCACTATGTTAAAAATTATTTTTTTTTTGTTGCACGGTTCAAATGTATGTATCTGTTTTAGTTAGAACTTCGTATTTATAAGTAGAGAACTAATTTTTTGGATCGAAATTTCTTCTTTATTGGTTAAACTGCAACTTTTTGGTTAAAGATTAACTCTTTTGTAAAGTTCATCAATTTGGATGACATTTTTTTTCTTTCTTGACTGAAAAAATTTTACCTGTTGAAAATTCGTCTTTTTGGTAAGAAAATGAATCATCTGGGTTAAAAGTTGAACTATTTTGTTAAAATCTTTGTTTGGTTAAAGATTCATTATTGGTATTTAGAAATCTTCTCTTTGTTTCGAAATTAAATTATTTTGTGGAAGATTTGTCTTTTTGGTAAAAAATTAATATTTCAGTGTTGGAAATTCAACTGCTTTGTAGAAAATTCGTCTTGCAGGTTAAAAATTTGTCTTTTTCTTTAAATTTCATCTACGTTGTTAAAAATTCATTTGTTTGCTTACAAATTCATCATGTTAGTTAAAAATTCATCCTTGGTTGAAAATTCCAATATTTTTAAAAGTATTTATTTGCTGAAAAATGATCTTTTTTAGTTGAAAACAGAAATATTGGTTTGAAAATATAACTAGAAAATGAATCATTCAAAAAGAGATTATTACACACGGAATTCAACTAACTTTAATTATATTAACAACAACAAATTATCGGATAGTAAAAATGTCATTATATTCACTAAAGTAAAAGGAATAAATAAAAGGACGACTGTTAAAATATTTTCGATTTCAGCTTTGTGATTTTCACAGTGGTAAAATGAACAATTACAAAAAAAAACGGCTTTTGACCATAAAATCGGATTTTGGGGGCGTATGATAAATTTCGCATGTGACACATTTTTATAAAGGCACATAAACGAATGACTTTTTGTCCTGAAAAATTTGGAAAAGTCCTGAATTTTTTTCCACAAATGCGAGACACTCTAGGTATGTTTTTAAGTCTTTTTCTTCACATTCAGTATTTCACCTATGCCTGAGGTTATAAAAGTAGCTTATATGAATACCAAACTTATTTAATGAATTATATTACAATTTTAAGAATTTTTTGTTTGTTCTTTTATGGGATGCCAATTCATTATTTCTCACGCGAATGGCATACATAGATAAAATCTTTGTCAATTTTTAATATTTCCCTGCAGCTGACAGGTAAGCCGAGTGACAGTAACTGAAACCCAACGCGAGAGTGCAATAAAAATAGTTGGAGATTTTCTGTCTTTATCGCTGCTAAGTTTCTCGCTATAACAGGTCAAAAATGTTACCAACGGAATACTAACGATTTCTGGGTATGAGTTTGTAATTATATTTGCAAGGGGGCACTATACTGTATTTCCGATTTTCTTATAGATGTCGCTGCAGTCATTGATGTGCTCAGTCAAACCTACCGTTTCACCTTAAATGAGTTCTAATTTGTCTATAACAACGTAATTTATTTTGGTGGAGATATATCAATAAGCAAAATTGTTTGTCCTGTTTTCTGCTGCTGATTCTATATGTTTTACCGAAGTTTGCTCACTTTAGCGTGATGCAGTAGACGAGATCAGAATTATCCCTGCGGACCGAAGGAACCGAAAGGAGCCTCTACAAAGTACCCTTAAACACCCCACTAAGTCCCTTTTCGGTTCCTTCCTAAGCAACTAAAGAAACAGCAAGATTAAATTTTAAATTGTTGAAATTCGGATTCTACGTTAAAATTTCCATGAGAAACTCACGGAGTAATCGTAATACTTTTTTTGCAGCGATAAAAATTTTTAAATTAAAAATTGGCAAATAAATGTAAATAAATATCTGTAATAATTTATATGTATCATTATACACAAATTTAATACCTTCTCCGATAAGAATAATATGCAAAATAAGAATTTAAACAAATCCTTTACCTTTAGTCCTGACCAGCCCTGTGCATCTGAAAACAAAATGGCGATCCCTTAGGATCCTAAGTTGGTTAGTTCTTCATATCTTCAGCGCGACGCTAGTTCTCTCATCACTCCCTGTTATTACATTGTAAGCAATAGGAGCAGACCCCTTTTCAGACTCCAACTTCAGTTCCTTACTTGTGTTGAACAAATCTTCAGTTTTCTATCGAACCTGATGTAGACTTCAAAAGTTGTAAACAAACACAATTTGGTATAAAGTAACCAAAATGCGGACTGTGTGTTCAGTAAGTTTAGGTGAATGATTTTTGGTTTCAAGTTAGTGAAATAAAGTGAGAATATTAAAATTGAATACCGCGAGGATTTTTAAATTTATGAAAGACATTTTTTCTGTGAAAATAGACGCAGCCGTCTGATATATAGCCTATGTCAAATAAATATTTACGTTAGATAAATTTTATCTTTTTTCAGATAAATTTAACAAAAATGTCGAACCTGCCGACGTCAATATTAGATGTACATGATTATTTGGACGCTACGGAAATCGGAGACATTTTAGGAGAAAACTTCCTGCTCCATAACGACAGAGTGCAGAATATAATAATTTTATCGACGGATAAAAGTCTTAAATTTCTGTGCGACAATCAAAATATTCTACTTGCCGACGGAACATTTCAGTATTGCAAAAAACATTTTTTGCAATTATTTACGTTACACGCCTACGTAAATGAATACTATTATGCACTTGTGTTTTGTTTATTGGCGAAGAAATTTGAAAAAACATACTCTGAAGTGTTTCGCATCTTAAAAGAACAGTGTATTTGCAAAGGAATGGGCAACTTGCCCTGGCGGACCGAAGAAATTGAATGTAAACTCTACAAAGTACCCGTAAAGACCCCATTCGGTTCCTTTTTAAAAAACTAAAAAAAAAAGAGCACGATCAACTTTTAAACTGTTAAAATTCGGATTCCACGTTATATTTTCTATTGGAAACTCACGGAGTGATCGCAATACTTTTTTTTTGCAGCGGTAAAAAGTTTAAAAAATATATAAGGTCTATAACGCATGTTGACTGCTACTTGCAGATGGCGTTTGAAGTGTAGCAGTCAACAGGCGTTATACGTCTTATATTTATTAAAACTTTTTACCGTTGCAAAAAAAAAAAACTATTGCGATTATTCCATAACCTTCTATAGGGAATTTTAACGTAGAATCCGAATTTTAACAATTTAAAAGTGTATTTTGCTGTTTTTTTGAGTTTATTAAAAAGGAACCGAATCGGGACCCAAGGAGGTCTTTACGGGTACTTTGTAGAGGCTCCACTCGGTTCCTTTGCTCCGCCAGGATGGAGCCGGAAAATGTTATATTTGATTTCGAAATATCGATGCATTTGGGCCTGAGAAAAATTTTTCTGCATGTGAAAACCGTTGGATGCCGATTTCATCTATGGCAGTCTTGGTCAGTAAATCCAGAAAGAAAATCATTAAAGTTGTTAAATATTCAAAGAACTTGGAAAATGTTCAAAATTGGAAATTTTCATGACATTAAGACGTGTGTTTTTTTTTAGTAATTCACGATAAGATCTATAAATATGAAGTTATATTTTTAAACCGAAAATTTTTTTAAGCTTTTTGGATTTTTCAAAATTAAATTGAAGGTTTTTCTTTCAGCTAATAATGAATAGATAGAATTACTAACAATAGATGAAAATCTGTAGATGATTGAACATGGAATTACTCTAATTCAATTTTTACGTTCGAATCATAGTTCAAGGATTTGATTATAAAGTAAATCATGAAAATATATTTCAGTGTAAATAAATAAAAAAAAATGCTTTCTACCTTTGCTTCGTTTTCTTTATAGGTGGAGAAAAATTCAACAACTGATATTAAGTCGTGAGTACAAAGATAAGAAGTCAGTCATTGCAAAGTGGCTTAGATTTGTATTTGGACTCAAATATTTGGATCATGAGGAAGTAGGAAATGGGTTTATGGACTTAGTCGCTGTGCGGGCAGAAGATGTACGATTGGACTATTTCATAATATATTTGGCAGAAAACTACATTGGCATGAAGGCACTCTCTCCTCCTCATGTGTAGGCATCGGCTACTACAAATCTTTGGCGAAAAACCAATGGATGTGAATCCTTCTACACGAAGTTCAATGACGCGTGTCCGTCACCACATCCAAACACCGTAGTGTTTTTAACCCTTAAATGACACACCTCCAAAAAATAACGTAGCTGACACTTGGGGTCTTTTGGATCCCAACGTTTTTAAACTGTTGTAAAAAGTTTAATTTTTGATATTTTTGTTAAGATGTTTTTTTTGGGTATTCTTCAACATCTCTTGTAAAGAATCAATCTGTATAGTAACTTAAATTTTATTTTTAACACTTTTAAAAACAATGAAAAATTAATGGAATTTACGAATTTTTATATTCGTTGAAAAATGGTCTGGGGTCCAATGGACCCCCAGTGTCATTTAAGGGTTAAACTCCCTCAACAGTGCGTAGACTTCAATTTATATTACACAGAACAGCTTAGAAGAAACTAAAACGAAGTGAAAAGAAGTTGTTAGAAAACAGAATTTTCTCCGTAAAAATTAATCAATACAAAAATGGAGGTTTCCAAACCAGGCTAGACTTTTTCAAGTGTGTCTCGTTTTTCGCCTGTCACCAACCACATTAGAAGAAGAGGAATAGGAAGAAGAAACTGTAAATATTTAGGTATGCATACTTTAAAAATTATTTTTAACTACTTTAAGAATTTTTTATTTTACAACTCTATTCTTACTGGTGGTTCCAAAATTGGACTTTAATTATTTGAAATCCCTTCAAACTTTCTAAAACTTTTGAAAATGAACTAATAATTTTTAAAATTTTCATTTTTTGGAATCTTTTGAAATCGTTTGCAACTTTGTAAAGCTTTTAAAAACTAATTAAAATTTACCAAATTTTTAACCTTTGAAAGTTTACTTAATCTTTATAATCCTTTGAAATCTCTAAAAATTATAAAAATATATTCCAAATTCCCTGACATTTTTTTTAATTGCCGTAAAATATTTTATATCCTTTGAAATCTTTTGAAATTCATTTGAATTTTCTAAAGGTCTTGAAAATTTCATGGAATTTTTAAGAATATTCTATAATTTAAAAAAAAAATCGTTTGAAATCCCTTTAAATTATTGTAATATCTGTAAAAAAACTTAGGAATTTTTTTCATATACCCCAAAATTTGTCAAAATAATTCAGTAAAATTCAGGAATAGATATAGACCTGGATTCAGTAGTAGATAACCAATGCATTCATTTATTAAAGAAAGTTATTTAAGCTTTTATTCTATTTCAAGCAGTAGCTAAAATTGACTGTACATTAGTCCGGATTATTTTTGGCAATTACTTAAAGTGCTTGCTACATAAATTTTCTGACTTTGGCTTTTTTTTCAAAATTGTTTACTTTTCTTGACCAACAAAGTTCCCTGACTTCCACATGTTTCTCTAAACTACTTCGAAACTAGCTTGGTCAATAGCATCCAGGCTAATTTCGGATTGGCTTCCGAAATTTCAAACAAAAAAAAAACGGCGAAAATTATCTTCCGATAATTACTTTGCTTCTCAAGCTTCCAGTTTTCTGGAGGCTGAGTATATTTTACGACTGTATGCGACTCCATTGAACTTCTATTATGCTCTTCGTCATCATTCTCTAAGGTATTATTATCATCATCTATGTTGTAATTATTTCGATTAATATTATTGCAAATCTTTACAGTAATTTTTCGTGAATCACAAAAAGATCTGGTATTGAACTCATTCCTCTAAATTGAACCAACCGATTTTTTTTTTTAAATTATAATCTAGCTCTTAATTGCAAACTATATCTATAACTATAGTTAAAGGATAAAAAAGTGTATAAAATTAGACCTATTCCATAATCGGAAAAATAAGTTATTGAATCTAAAAAACTCCTGGATTCTAGGAATTTCATTCTACTAAGCGAAGGACATAGTTATTTAAGTTTATGAAATAATTTTTGGATATTGATATTTTGGTGATGTTTCTTACAATTATATGCTGTTATGTATGCGAGATTAAATGTTTTATACATGAGAACAATTTATTTTACGGTTAAAGTGTGATACGAATATAAAAATAAGCGAGTTTCATTAATTTTACACATATAGAATTATATCGATATCTATATTAATATCTTGTTATTTAGTATATTGATTAAGTAATCTGGGATTTTTAGACACTTTTTTATTTTCTTAATATTTTTTTTAAATATCTCAAATAATTACCTAAATTTGATTACACCTCTAAGTTAGGTGATACATGTTTTTTTTTAATTTAAGAAAAAAAACTCTACGATATATAATTATATATCTATATAGAAATCATAATTTCTAACCTTAATGAGGTATTTTGAATTTATTTCTAGATTTTGGTATAAAAGTTATCAACTTATTTCGGAATTCTCCCGAGAATTTGAAATCGTTCAAACATTAACAAAATGGCGGTGTTTTTTCTAAAATTCCCCACAGGAGAATTTTTCTTCATAAATAGAATTTTTGAATAATATTATTTAGCCATGAAGATGAATTTTCTACCGAGATGGACGAACTTTCAACGAAACACATAATTTTTCACCAATCAATTTAAGATCACTTTTTAACTAAATGTGGAATAATTTTCATTTAAAAAAAAAAATCATTTTTAATTTTTAAAAAATTCCCGCAAAACAGTTAAAATCCTCAACTAAAATGATGAATTTCTAATTAGAAAAAAAATTATAAAGATGTTCAACGCAGACCAAATACTTGGATTTTTAACCAGAAAGATTATATTTATACTAAAAAAGACGAATTGCCAAAGAAATAGTTGGATTTTTAGACTATAAAAGATTACTTTCTATCCAAAAATTACGTTGTTTAATTTTCATTATAAAAATTAATAATTCTCAATTTAAAAAGTGAATTTATTATAACAAAATTTAATTATTTACTAAATAGTTGAATTTTCAACCAAAAAGACGAATTTTTCACAAAAGAGTTGAGGTTTTAATCCAAAAATATTAATTTTCAACTAAAAAGTAGAAAAATTTTTTAACTAAAAGTCCAATTTCTACCAAGTGTTTATCCCAAATGTATAATTTATTCTAAAATATAATAAATTCTCATCATTAACAAGCGCAAGAAATTGTTTAGACAAATAATAATGATTTAAACAACTCAAAATTAGTGATAAAGTACTTTCTCTCTAAATCTGAATTAGTGAAATTTCACTATCAAATAGTGAAATTTCAAATATATCAAATAGTGTCAACTAGTCAACTATCAAATAGTGAAATTTCACTAATTGAATAAGCGAGAAGTAGGTCACTACGAATTAGTGAAAAACTACTAATTCAATTAGTGAAAATATTTTACTAAATCAATTGGTGAAATTTTTCTACGCAAATAGTGGTTTTCAGTGGTAAAGTATCTACTATTAAATAGTGGAAAATCACTAATTAAGTATTCAAAATCACTAATTACACATTGGAATAAAATATTTGCTATAGTCAACCAATAACCCCGACAGTAAAATATATTACAAGACAAGTTATAGGAGTAAACTATAATGTATATTTAAAAATTAAATTAATTTATGTTGCTACTGTACTTACTAAAGAAAAATCTCAATTCAGGTTTCCATGTATTACTCGTATACATATCGCCACATAATGACGACACTATTCACTGGGAAACTACACGAGAGTATAATAAACTGGAAAATATTACTAACCTGTGTTTTAAAATTTGTTTACCCTCGTAGAAAGAAAAATGATGCAAGCTGACAAATGTAAAAGATGCAAACGATGCAAACGAGACCTGAGCGTAGGTTGGCGCGAGTCCACCATTAGGCGCGATCACGTCATCAAGGTTTCGATTTCAAATTAAGAGAAATAGGAAACTTTTCACTCATCGAATGAAAATAGCTTATGTTGGGAAAGTTCCAAACAATGCCGTGTTTACATTAATTTGACATAAAACTGCTATTTTGCATTTTTAAGAGCATTTCACGAGTACCATACAAGAGATTGAAAAGCAAAAAAAAATAAAATAAATAAAAGAACCGTTAATCAGACCATACGTGGGAGAGGCTTGTTCAACAGAATCATCAACAATTTACCATTGGAATTGCATTTTCCTAGTTACCAGTACTGTGGACCAGGCACGAAACTAGCCAACCGATTAGCACGAGGTGATCCAGGAATCAATTCACTGCATGCTGCTTGCAAAGAGCACGATATAACCTACTCACAAAATAGAGAAAATATAGATGCTAGAAACTCAGATGACAGTGTACTAGCCGAAAATACAATGAAGGCGAAATCAAAATTGGGGATGGGTCTCAGCAAGAATAGAAAACCTACAACTATATTGAGAAAAATTGTTGCCGCAGCTAAACAGTCCATGATTTCAAGCAATGATGCGCAAACTGTCATTAAATCTGCGCTCAGAGGCGCACACGCAGCTGTGATGAAGGCTGTCGGAAGAAGAAATGTGAATAGACCTCGTATTCTACCTGTACCGGCCAAAGTAGGAGGATTTTTACCCTCTCCCATACCCGTTTTTGTGGCTCTCAGTACTTCTGGGGCAGTAGCTATTGGAGCTGCTGGAATAGCTAAAGCTGGAAATGATGCGAATTCGGCAAAACAACAACTTTCAGAGGGTAAACGACATAATGAAACGATGAAAGCCATTGCTTTAGGAGAAGGTCTATACTTGAAACCATAGAGACAAGGATTAGGGCTTCATTGAAAAGCGTATAAACAAGGAGCAGGACTCAAACGCAAGGCAAAAAACTCAAAGTGAAGCTACCTCATCGAGCCTTGACTGATGCAAATTTACTGAAATTTTCAAAATCTTTGAAGATTCTACATTTTCGAGGTATTTTTATGCGAAATAGATTGCCAGAGGGTAAGCCGCGTAAATATGAATGTGATACTGTTAATCTTTATGATGAAAACGGACCAGAAATACATTGGTGTGCCTATAAAAACATTGAGGGTAAAATAATGTATTTCGATAGCTTCGGTAATCTTCGACCACCTTCGGACCTCTTCAAGTATTTCGGTGTTGATAGAATAAAGTATAATCACGAGAGATATCAAAATTACGATACATTCGTGTATGGAATTTATGTTTGCAAATTCTATGCAATCAATTAAAATCTAAGAGTACTTTTACTCTATATAAGTGCTGAAATTTTCAATATAAAGTCAGTTGAACGCCACCTGTCGTCATGGATGATTCATTGGTGCTAACATTATCGGGAACTTCTTCAATCCTGGAAACGCACTATTTTCCTCCAATTGACATGTCTCCTTATAAAAATTACACACTTGGACTTGTTGAATTTCTAACCTTTAATTCGATACCCAATGTAGACATTGGTCAAAATAAATTTTATTTGGGGAATGAAATAATTAAAATACCTACAGGAAGTTATGAAATAAGTGACATAAAGCGCTATCTACAGAAAGCTTTTGCAAACAAGGGTGTTGAAATTCATATTAAGTCAAACAATAATACTTTAAAAAGTGAAGTTTACTGCAGTCACCGTATAAATTTCGAACCTAAAGATTCCATTGGTCATTTGCTGGGGTTTTCGCCACGCAGACTAGAAGCTAAGCAAGCTTCTGTATCTGCTCAACCGGTATCAATTATAAAAGTGAATTCTTTGAGAATTGAGTGTAGCATAACTACAGATGCATACATTACGTACTATTTATGAATTTTCCCCTCTAGTGCCACCTGGATATAAGATAGTGGAAGTACCGTCTCATGTCATTTACTTATCAGTCGCCGTGCAGACAATACCTCATATAGAGTAGGCTGGGGCGAAAAACCAACATTGTGCGTCCAGGAGATGCCTGGGTACGGAGAAGTGGCCCAGTCCAATACAAAACTCAGCGCACTTTGAAATTTTGAAATCGGATAATATCTTCAGTCTATTCTTTGAGGATGAAATCTCGAGATTCTTTGAAATCTCGATGAAAAGTCATCAGAGGGTACTTAGAGGTCCGTACCGAGTCGCCAAAGTCACCCCATACCAATCCTCATGGAGGGGGAAATGGCTTGAAATTGCGTATTTTCGAGTAAAACGCGTAAATACTTGTCCGGTCCCTGGATCATGTCTGTCTACGAGCACACGAGCGTCTGTGCCACCTCTACACTGAAGCTGGACCCCCCCCCCCGGTCTCCTTCTCCCCTCCCCCTCCCTCTAGTCGGGCGTTGTCGAGACTTGTCAGAACCTGTCAATGGCTCGTACTGTCGGCTCACGCCTAATGTTCGTTCACTCGCAGGTGCTAGTTGACGTTGTCGTTATAGTTTCTTCTTCTCGTTGTCTCGTCGTTGGTTCTTTTGGTAGTAGAGATTCTGGTTCTGCCTGCACTCCCCTTTTTGGTTTGTATGCCACAGCAGGTCGAAATTCGCAAAGAGAGACTTTGTGCCAAGAGTACTGCTCAAAGAGTACTGCTCTGAATTATTTAACATAGCCGCTTGTAAGTGCGTTGACTTGTCTAGGTGCTCCTGTCCCAAGGAAAAGAAGGTTCCAGTCGTAGAGCATGCCTTCTATCTTGACCAAAGAGGTAAAAGACTCATGGGAATCGCCAGCGTAGATGTCTCTGAAACAAAAAGAACACATAAGAGAGCAGAACGTAATGCAAGAAGAGGCAGACTTGAACGTGGAGAGGATGGGGAAAGCGTTCCTACTGCATCGGCCTCCACATCTTCCTCTACGATTGATATGGATATAGATTTAGATTCCTTCTTTGAGGAAGGTGAAGGTGATAATCCTCCTCCTGAAATTAAGGTAAAGGTTGATGCTTCTACCGATGATGACGATTTTCACGACATACCACGCAGACTTGTGCATAGAAAATCATCGCAAGCCAGACTTGACTTATCTGAAGCAGCAGTAGTTGCTCAAAGATAATGTATAAGTCAACGGGTTACGGCACATTTAAGCTCGTCTGTACTCCGCGCTGCCAATCGAGCTGGTATGATCTCCCCGGATATTTCTCAAAAGTACCTGAGTGTCTAGTCATAGATGAAAGTAAGATAAGGCGCGAAAAAATTAAAATAGGCTCCATGTTGAAGGAGGAATCACGCCATGAGCATTCTATTCGTGGCTTATACTTTGATAGTCCGAAAGACGAAACATTGACAGCCTCCGGATTTATCAACGAGAAACACATATCTTTGGTGGCCGAACCAGGTTCTAAATACGTAGGCCATGTCTTCACCATCGAGCCATGCCCAAGATGAGTGTGATTCTATTTATGATTACGTAACAACAGAACTGAATGGAGGCTTCGATGCAGTGGTAGTCGTGGGCTGTGACGGTCAAATACGAATACGGGCTGGAAGGGAGGAATTATTCGTCCACTAGAGGAACGACTTGATCGTCCCTTGCAATGGGTTGTCTGTCTATTACATTTCAATGAGCTACCGTTCAGAAGTCTTTTCGTATTTATTGACGGATCTACCTCTGGTCCGAACAAATACTCAGGGCTAATAGAGGGACAACTTCCAACTTGTGAGACCCTCGATGTTGTAAAGTTTAAACAAGTTGAGTGTGACTTACCTGAGATTGAGCCCACTGATCGCAGCTCAGACCAAATGTATCTTTATGGCATATCAGATGCCATACGGTTCGGAGCGTGCTCTCCTGAGCTGGCCTCCCGGAAGATAGGCCCCATCAACATGGCTCGCTGGCTAACAATTGCAAATAGAATTCTGAGATTATACATATCAACAAAAAGACCCACAAACAAACTGCAAGTATTAGTTGAATACTTACAGTATACGTACCTCAGTGGTTCCACGTCAGATGGGATAAGTCTATCGCTGATGTGAGGCGGCACCTCTTCCAAGCAATCAAATTGTCAAGGTTTCTTCCTCTGAAGTACCGAAATGTGGTAAATACTTCTATTCAGACAAACGGCTTCTCTGCCATGCAAGAAAATATACTTCTTGGAATGGTAACCGACCCAGGACTTACCGTTTTCCAAGATGCACTCACCAAAATCCTGGAAGCAAAACATATGCAATAGACAGCTCTTAGATACAATATTGTGCCAAAAATTAATTTTGGACCTAATCATTACACAGAAATGATTGATTGGGAACAGATGTTTCACTTACCGTACCTCCAGTTTTAATTCCTAAAACAGAGGATGAACTTACCGCTAAGCTATCTATGGCCGATGGCTTGGTACCAGACTGGGACTTTACATCTTTCCCTTGTCACACAGTAGCGATGGAAAGAACTGTTAGACTGGTAACAGAGGTGTCCAGACAAGGCATCGGTCCCGAGGCTCGGGACCGACAGATACGCGCCACACTTCTTTCTCGAAAGACTGTCAACTTATTTGACACTAAGAAAGACTTTGTGAGTGTAATTAATGACTCTGAGACTTAAATAAGCACGTTCTACATATGGTTGGTTGGTTGGTTGGGTAGGGCGTGGGTGGAGCCCGATGTGCAGCCACCTACACGTGGTGGGCTATGGGTCACTCGTAGTAGTAGAACTCAGTGAGCTAGGAGCTGTACAAGTATTTAAGCGTTTTACTCGAAAATACGCAATTTCGAGCCATTTCCCCCTCCATGAGGATTGGCATGGGGTGACTTTGGCGATTCGGTACGGACCTCTAAGTACCGTCTGATGACTTTTCATCATAAAGTCACCCTTGGAAGGCATCGGTATCGATTTTAAGCCCATTTTTGCAAAACCTTAAATTTGAGTGCTTTTTAGTGAAATTTTGAGATTTCACCCTCAAAGAACAGACTGAAGATATTATCTGATTTCAAAATTTCAAAGTGCGCTGAGTTTCGGATTGGACTGGGACACTTTTCCGCACCCAGGCGTTTCCTGCACGCACAATGTGTTTTATTTCGCCCCAGCCTAATATAGAGCTCCGTATAGTTGATCTAGATGAACATTTGGTCATTTGGTAACAATCAGAGTACACATCAAGTCTCACTAATAATGGGTATCGTTTTCAACACGAAGATTGGCTTTGGTTATGATAAACAAGCACAATGCCACAAACTAATCAGTCGACAGAGAGCAGTCAAAGGGTTAACACCTCAAAGTGCACTCTTTCTAACAAGTCAAGGTCTGAAGCTGAGAAAAAGAAGAAGAGATTAAAGACATTTATGATTTCTTGCATCTGTACTTGTCAATTTGTCTATCGAAGATTGATTGTTTGTCATGGAGGGGGAAATTTTGAATATTCAAGCACCAACCATCTTTGATGAGTCGATTGCACACTGTGAAATTCATGCGCATCAGCCATATGCCTTATCGACCCGAGCAAAAGTTCACTTCACGTACATGGAAGAATCGTAAAAACTTATGGAGTACAAGTAGCAAACACATGTTGTAACGAGCGGAACTGAGTTTACACGCGAAACAGTCAAATAATTTAAATTATGAAGTATAGGGTTGACATTAAAACGTCCCTTGAAGATGAGAATTCAACGATGTCGAGTCCGTTTCCACAGTGAA
>NC_046662.1:129179295-129183517 GCF_010883055.1 Belonocnema kinseyi
AATTTCAATCTTGAATATACATTTGCTCACATCTTTCATCCGTCTCTCTTAATCTATTTACATAAAGAATGCTTTTTCTCAGTGAAGTTATATTTTTCATGTGGATTTACCCGACTGTTGCTGGCCAATCTTTTATTTCGGTTTATATTACATTTCTTGAGTGAAATGTATTTCACTTTTGATTCTCATGATTTCGAAACAAACCGCGCATTTCGCGTCACCGATGGTGCTGTTCATAGCCGCAGGAAAGCGAATTACATCCGGTCATTACAATGTTTCGTTTCTAATGCCATCTGTCATTTGTTAGAAGAAGCAAGATATGAACTCAATACATTAGAAATTGATAGGAATAAAAATGTTGGTCTGGCTAGTCTCACTGGCTACTTTGATGTAGCCATACCTCTAGCATGATATTTGATTTTGCTGAAGATTATGACAAAATCATTGTCAATGCTAAGCATGAACTCATTTTGACAAGGTCACAAAGTGATGCAAATGCCTTCTTACAAACAGCCCCTCTTGATTAGTATTAAATTCAAATCAATAAAATCGAGTGGCTATTGCCTAGCGTTAGACGGTCTTATTCACGAAAATTTCAGTTGCTACAACATATTGAAAAAGATCCACCTATTCGAATAAGTTTTCGAACTTGGGAACTATATGAATATCCCCTAGTTCGAGCGACTTCAAAACAAATTTGAATTGTAAAAACCTCAACACAATTGGAAAACCCGAGATTTGTTGAACTAATAATTCAGACAAACAGAAAAAATAATACCACTAGAAACTGTAGCAACTTTCAGTATTGCAATTTGACTAATGTAAAACTACTTTTAAATGATAAGTGCTATCATTATAGTAATTTGAATCTTAATATAAATCGAAATCAGTATGCTCTTCTTTATGAAATGTATACAAACTTTCAAGCTAATTACTATGGTAAAGAAGCACAACCAGTGATTGACTGCTCTAAACAGAATGAGCCACTGAAATACGGGCTAGTTTACGTTCGTTTGGAATTTCAAACTAATGAAAATTTTCCCGCTCAAACATCAGTATATTTCCTGATTTTGCATGATCGTATACTTGAGTATAAACCAATAAGTGGGGTAGTGAAAAAGTTGGTATAAAAATGCTGTAACCAGGTAGAAATAGTTTAGTTGCTCGCGAAATGGAGCACGTGGTGGATGTATAGGGTTTTAAGTTACCAGACAATAAATTCATATTAAAAGAATTGGCTATAGTACCATTCAATGATGGGGCAGACAGAAAGCCATATTCTTTTCTCCTTCAATCACCTTGCCCGTGTAAGGAGGTTTTGTCAAAATATAAATCTATGAACATTTGGGCAGAGCGCAATCATCATGGAATACCTTGGAATTCGGATGATTTACCGTATTCTCGAGCATCCGTAATACTTGGAAAGATTTTACACGATGCAACAAAAATCTATGTAAAGGCATTGGAAAAGAAGAATTGGCTAAAGAAATTTGTGGAAATATCTCGTGAAATTGTTGACATGCTCGATTTGGAATATTCCTCGGTACGACAATTGCATGAGATGTATGGAATTGATTATTTCAAGTGTACACATCATAAGTATGAAAATTACTCTAATTGCGCAATTGAAAATGTACTTTTATGAAAAACTGGATGTCTTTCAATCAGTTATAATTTCTTAATTTAAAATTTTTATAGATAAGAAAAATATATTTTCTATGTATTTAATTATAATATACTTATTGAGTATAATTTACTGGTTTTTAGAAATAAATAAAAAAAGCAATCGAAAAGAAACTTGTTTCTGTCTTGTTTTCTCCGAGTTGCTTGCCCTTATAATCATAAGTGCGAATAGTAGATAGATCAGTGGACACATCGTTGACATTGCGGCTTCAAGGGACATCGTTTTCAGCATTGGAGGATTACGTCTGACGGATCAAGTTGCACCTCGATAGCAGCAACAGCAGAAAGAATTAATGAACTTTCAGTTGTAAATTAGAGCAGATGAGTTTATTTAACAAAAAGAAGCAAACTTAGTTGACAAAATAGGATTTTCAGGTTGTGCTGAATAAATGAGAGAATACACCAATTTAAATTCAAATAATTTTCTTCATTGGCAATAACATGTATTTTTTGCCAACAATTGTACAGCTTTTCGAATTCGTCTGCCAATTTACACACACACACACACACAACAAATGTCACTATTTCCAATTATACATTTCAGTTACTGCAATATGTATATTGTAGACTATATTTACTACATGAAAGGTTTTATACTAATCCTAAGTCTCTCTGTCTCTCATACATGCTTTTGAGAATCACTGTATACAATTTCAACTCTTCTTTGAGAATTCAGTTCTTTTTTGGAAAATGAATATTAGTTTTTATCAACATCCATTGCATCCTGCGATTGGATCTTTTAGCCCCATGGATGTGTGTTGGTTGTATGAGGAAGCAGCATCTTCTTATCATCTCGCCAGATGAGGGCGATCTTGTTTTGCTCAATCGAGTGAACTTCATGTTTTCGGCTTCGAATTAACCGTTGAGGTCGAGTGAAAGTTTGATAATCTAGCAAAGTTTGCCTATAGTCCTCAAACGTAATTGTCCTCAAAATGGACCCTTTAATCCCTTTGGCTTTTTTTCCCCTTCTTCGCCCAAAACTTTATAAGAATACAATTTTGACTTTAGTCCCACAAATTCAGTTACAATTTTCTCGTTACAATCGTCCTTCATTAGTCCCAAGATTTTTTTTTAGTAATTCAATTTCGTATACATTATTTGGTGGATAGTCTGAGTTGTCAAATTTATCGGAATCTTTTTTAATATACTCATAAAAGTTCGGTTCTGTAGTGTGGTAATTCAAGCTGTTTGTATCAGTGAAGAGTAATTTTGTCTTGTCACCGAATGTGTAATTCATATAATTATAATGAAAGTCGTTAATCATTATCTTTGATATCTAGAACTGTGAAGCCTATATAGATGGGCTTATTGAATTTAATTTTGGTTTTACTCATTTCAATGATCACCATGTCCTTACCAAATATAGTGCAGCTATGAAAGTTTGATTTGGCAATCAGAGCTTTTGCACCTCATCTTCCTCCCCACCTTGTTACCAACCTAACGTCTTTGTGCTTTCTTACGTTCTCCATGGTCTTTCCGAAGACAGAGTTGTTCATGAGTTTGAAGAAAATTTTTTCAAATTCATTTTTTGCCTTCTTTCTCAAATCCGCATTCAAATCAATATAGGCTTTTAGGCATGGCTTTTGCTTGAATTCTAAAACTCGATGAATTTTAACAACCTTCATCCCCATTTTTAAATACTGTTTTAAGTTTTAATAATGGAGAACGTAAATCGTCTTTGATTTCAAACTGGTAATTAGTTTCGGGATTTTAGATGTTGGAAGAGGAGGTACAAAATGCTCTGGACGTAATGGTAGGTCTTTATGTAAATCATGGAGTTCTTCAGGATATTCCAAATCCACTTCAAGAATATAACCTATTTCTAAATCGTTGGGAATGTTGGAAAAGTTTGGTTCGTTTTAAAAACCAGTGAACCATTTATATAGTAATTAAATAAGTGATATAGGACTCGGGTAGATTTTCATCAAAATCTATCCCATTCATCTATTATTTGCTTTCGCATACCTATTGGAGCACTGAGACACACCACCTCATATTGCTCCTTCAACAAGTAATAACATTTCTATCTCAGTTAATAGCTCGAGTTCAATTCCAGTATACTTAAACATAGCATCGAAAGAAAGTCCTGGTGCTGTATAGTAGTGCAATGGATCCAAATTATAAGTTTCAATGCAGCAACATCTAAAACTTTCAAAAATGTCTGCCAAGAGAAAAACCTCATTTTTCAAGTATAAATCCGAATATGAACCTAATTTTTTTAAGTTAAGTTTTCCCAGACCTTGCACGCATGATTATAATCTATATCTGAAATACCCTCATCATTTAATTTAGAATAAAATTCCTCGCTTGCTGGCAGACAATCTTCACCTAATTTCTGCCAATTCTCAACATAATCATATGGAAATACACCTTTTCTTGTTAATAATTGAAATTCATCATCATTTTTTGAATATTTTCTTGTAATCAATTTTTCATCATTGCCAAGATTTGAAGCTAATTTGGAGAGGCTACTTGGCATAAATCGAATAGAGTCTATGAATCTGAGTTTAACTTTTGTATTTTTCACCCTTTTTGTAAA
>NC_046662.1:129183617-129219308 GCF_010883055.1 Belonocnema kinseyi
TTGATAGACAATAATCAGATATCACCCTCAAGGCTGGTTGCCAGTTCTTTAATGAAAAGTGAGAGACGTAGCCAGATAAATGATGAAATACTATGGGAATTACATGTGATTCTTGGTAATTTATGTTACACCTGTCATGTGAAGGGCCACGGTATTTACCTTTAAAATGTTCGTGATCCCGATGTTTAACATCATCTTTGTTCAAAATCTTGTTCGAAAATATCACAAGCTGTTGTGTTTTGAAAATCATGCACTGGAACCTAATTTATTTCTTCTCGAATCATAATACATATTTCGTGCTTTGTGTCTTAACAATTTTTCGTTAAAGAATCAATTAAAATAATATATAGTTAAATAATTCTGACATTTTTCCATTTTTTAAAAGCACAATTCTCTGATCTTTAAGTCTTATTTTTTTTAATGTATGCAATCACTAGTTGATTTTCACATTTCTTCAGTTTTTGGTATCAGCTTAAACTTTTGGTATCATAAAGGCAAACATTTTCTTTTTATAACGAAGCCAAGAATGAAGAATCTTGAAAAAAATTATCGTCAAAAAACGAAAGTCGCCTTAAAATAGCTAGAATACAGAAATACAATATTTACCATTAATGATTGTTGTAAAACGTAACCACGCCAATCTGGCAATCAGCTGGGTTTTCTCCCTGTTCAACTTAAATGGTTATTCACAATAAAATGATGTCTCATACATCCATGTGAGCATTCGAGACCCTGATTGGCTGCGAGAATTACATGGTGGGGAATCTACATTGGCTGTCAGGCTCTCTTGCCGCATGTGGATACGACGCAAAAGTGACAGCGCCAGTGTTGGGAATACATCTTAACATTAATATACGTTACCATAGTATCTGTACGTAACTACATGATATAAAATGGGCGCTACATTTGAAAAATACACGCTGAGAATTGATGTTTTCTCTATAAACGTATTCAAGGAGGAAATTCGCTTTCCAGTAATATACATAATAAATTTTAATTATCTTATTTTCAAAATTCGAGTCTGAACTTTTTGGTAGGGGGGGGAGCATCCGGCCGTGCCCCCCCCTCTGGACCGCGCCTGGGTGACGTTATCAGAATGGAATTTTGTTTAACCCAGAAATTATTTAACATTTTATGAAATATGACGCCCCTGTCGGCAAATATCAAAGGAGAACGTTTAATTAATTCAGTTTACATAGATAAGGATTCCAGGAATCGCTTACGACGTCCTAAGAATAGAATTTTGTTTACCGGGAATTGTTATAATAGCACGAGGGTGGTTACATATGTTGGAAATTTTTAATGACGCACCATTGCGATAAACATTTAATACATATATTATTTTGGGGTGAAAAACTTCAATTCCGGTAATAGGATAGTTCAAAACTGTGGTTCGTAAGTTAGCACAAGGAGCGAAACGAATCTTATAGGCTTCTGCGCTCTAGCCGCAAGTTTTTCTATTCGTACGGAAAAAAGTGAGCCAGAACTCCCCCTACCTATCTGTTTACAGATTACATATCAGGAGAAACATATAAAACCGTATAGAGGTAGGAAATGTACACGCTGTTAAAAAAATCCTATTTGCACATCCACATAGAAACCACGTCAAAGTTTATTGGCAGTTCCACGAATTGAGTACATATTGGGAGGATCCATTTAGACCCATATAGAAGTAGGTACTTAGCGCGCCGTCAGAAAAGTCCCAATTATAAAATACTATAGAAAGCACTTCAAATCCTATTTGCAATTTCATATATATTACTTGTTAGGACAGTATATTCCATGTAAATTACATGTTAGGAGCATACATATAAATTCTTGTAGATGCTTCGGGACTTAGTGTGGCGGCAGGAAAATCCTGTATGGATATCTATATAAATACTTATAATAAAAGGGACGCTCTTAGAATTACATTCAGAAACCATTTCAAATTATAATAGGAAATCCATATTGAATACATCACAAGGAAATCCATATAGATACTTGTAGCTTTTCTATGTGGCAAATTTTCTCTAAGTGGCACTACCAATAGAAAATATTAGGAACAGTTAGATACTTATAGAAGTTCTAAATGTATCTATGAGACATTTAATGGAGGCTGACATAAAAACTGATAGTTGTGAATTACAAATTATAGATGATATTAATATTGAAGAACTAAGTTTTTTGGGAAGAAGATTATGATAAATTGAATTTTAAACAAAAAAATATAGTTGATAATGCTTTAGAAGCAGTAGAAAATTGTAACAATGAATATTTAAAATGTATTTATGTTGATAGTCCAGAAGGTTCAGGTACAACTATTATTTACAAAACTCTTTGGCATTTATAAAGAAGTAGAGGGAAAAATGATAGAATGATAGAATATAATGATAGAACTTTGAGCGATATCATGAAATTTAATATAATATTCGCTGGAAAACTGTCATTTTAGATAGAGATTTGAGGCAAGTTTTGCCAATTAAACAAAGAGTTACTAGATCTGAAATAGCAAATTGATCTGTAAAGAGAAGCAAATTCTAAAAAAAATTATAATATATCCAGTCAACACAAAACATGAGAGGTTTACTACAGGAAAATGAATTTGTAGATTTTTTTATTAAAAATTTGTAATGGAGAAATAAATTATTTGCATGACAGTGCTTAAGTTCTTGAAAGAATAATAACTTTTTCAAATTTAGATATTGTCAAAGATACATATGGTGATCTTATTGAAAAAACAATTTCAAGAAATTTCAAAAATTGAAATTCTAGCAGCTACAAATGTTCATGTCGAAGATATTAACAAATGAATCGTTGATTTTTTAGATCTAGATAAAGAAAAAATTTATACAACCCTTCTAGAAAAAATCCAATGAGATCAATAAGAAACGATAGAACTAATACTTCACTCGTTCCGAATCGTGTTTCTTGGAATTTGGAACGTGATGGCAGCACTTTCGTGTGGCGGGATTATTTAAAAACAGATATCCACAATTTCAAGAAGTTTCAAAAATTGAAATTCTAGCAGCTACAAATGTTCATGTCGAAGATATTAACAAATGAATCGTTGATTTATTAGATCTAGATAAAGAAAAAATGTATACAACCCTTCTAGAAATAATCCATTGAGATCAATAAGAAACGATAGAACTAATACTTCACTCGTTCCGAATCGTGTTTCTTGGAATTTGGAACGTGATGGCAGCACTTTCGTGTGGCGGGATTATTTAAAAACAGATATTCACTTTTTTGTAATATCAATTTTAAACAGTAAATATTACGAAAGAAAGCCAATAAAAACTGTCCAGATAATTATTACCACATGAAAGTGATTCTACGATAAAAAATGTGCATTGAAAATATAAAATCAGATATGTGATACAAATAAAAAAAGTTGATTTTATATTAGTGAAAGCAGCAAAATTGTTTTTTTTTTTATTATGCGCTCTTGGATCATTCATTGTAGTGAACATTTTATAAAGGTTATAGGTTTTAAAATCGGTTGATATTTGAAAAAACCGAAAATAAAACGAATATTTAAAAAATTTGTGTAACTTCAGACATTAGATTGAAGTATTATTTTATTATTAAAAAAAATCTAGGCTGTTATTAATTGAATAAAGTTATATAATTAAAAAATACTATTAAAGATAAAAGAAATTTTTATCAGAAAGAGGTCTCAATTTTTAATTCTTAGCCATCATTAACACATAAATTCATCTTATAATAAAAAACTTTTTATTAATTCAACTTTCCAAATTGAACCGTAGATTTAATTTTTTTATTATTCACGAGATAGCCACTAAAATCGAAGAAAAAATTGAAATCATTTCCTGATTTAAAAAAATGTACACACAATAGTAGAACAGAATAAACCTCAAACTTTAAGTTTTCAAAGATGAAGCTTTTTTATTTAAAGTGTTCAAGACTAAACTGCAAATTAAACCATTTAAAGTGGAAGTTTTTTAAACACGAGCATTTTAAATATATAACTAAAACATTTGAAACCATCTATTTCTAGTCTAGACACTTGTTCTAATTGAAGCATTCAGAATTTTACAATATGCATTCATAAGCCTATAACTTTGTTTACTTTAAAATTATGCCATGTGAAATTGAATTATGAAAAATTTACATTTTTAATCTTGTTGTGCTTTGATTTTAATAAGAACAAATTCAAAGACTTAAAAAGTAACATTTTAAAATTCAGTTTCCAAAGCTGCTTAATTTTAAACTTAATAGTTATTTTAATTTTCGCATTTGAAACTCAGTTTCAAAAAATTTTTAATTTAAAATCAAACTCTTATTCTTTGATGTGCTAAAATGTAGCAAAATATCCATGCTATTCAATTTGCTATTAAATTAAAACAAACATATTCGCTTTTTAAACAAAGTGCGTTGCTTATATTCATCGCTTATATATCGATAATACACCATACAGATTTCAAGCATTTTTATCAACAAACGGCTGAATAATCGCAAGTTCTGTTTTACAAAACATCGACTTTTGATCGGAAAATTGTCTAAGTTTTTATTGTTTTTCTTAAGTAATAATTATCGAATGAAAAAGTTTCATGAGACAAATTTGTCGGCCGGGTCAAGCTGAAGACGAAAGTATATTTTTCATTGCGCATCTATTGAAACTTCGAGTTTCGATACTTGTAGAGCGGCATAGATAAACCAACATATTCTAAACATTAAAAATTAAATATTTTAAACGAGAAACTTTCGAGAATTTAAAATCAAACTTATTGAAAAATACAGCACTTTTATATTGCAAAAAACTTAAAAGTATTGGATAAGTTTTTCTACTGAATGGTCAGAGTTTCAAAATATTGTTGCCATCCTACATTCTATAATGATTGCCATATTTTTCAATTGAGTATCTATTATTCTGACTTAGAGGTTAAGATTGTCACTATACATCATTTTGATTTGGCTCTTATTATTTACAAGCGGTTGTTTACTCTTTCAAACAAACAAATGTCAACAATATGAATATAAAAAGAAGTAAATAAACGTTTTACCCCAAAACACCCTCTAACTCAAACTACTACTACTTGTACTTGATAATTACACTATTTCGCTGATACAACCATGAAACGGCATGTTTTTTGCATTTTGTTATAACCCAGATACTAATTTTTTTTCTTAAAATTTTTGGTAAATTAAAAACTTAATTTGTAACCAATAAAAGCTTGCGCGCCATGTGTGTTAAAAACGAAAACTGCAGACGGCGCATTTTATGCAAGTGCATTTGCTCAATTCAATACGATTGAATACGATTGGGAACAAATGAAACAATCAGCAACAATTTAAACCGATTCAACTTTTGATCAGTCATAATCGTTGTACGTCGTTTTCAATCGATTATTTCTAGAAGGAAACATTGTGTTTTTGAATCGTATCGCTTTATATTGTGATAGTGTTTATCCTTTTACTTTTAAAAGAAGACATTTTGCAATAAAATTCGCTTTCGCAATGACAATAAATAAACCTCAAGGACAGAAATTCAATAAGATTGCAACAGATTTACGAAAAGATGTTTTTAATCATGGGCAATTATATGTTGTTTTATCAAGAGTACATTCATTTAATTCAATTAAAGTTTTTTTAGGTAATCAAGAAGATTGTTACAACGTTAAAACTTTTGTTTGTAAAGAAATTTAAAAATGAGTAGTATTGTAGTAGAAAATTGTAAGCATTTATCATATTATATTATTATATTTATAAATATTATAAATTCGAACATAATTCTTGGTAGAAAATAAATTTCTTTTATTTCTGGTGGTTAGTTCAAATACTTGTATTCATTGTTATTATTTATGATAATTTGCGTATTATCATTATATCAAGCCGATAATCAACAACCGAAAAATATACACACAAACACACACACATGTGTGTGTGGTGTGTGTGTGGGTGTGTGTATGTATATTTGTGTGTGTATAAATATAAATATATAAATATTTTTTGTCATTATATGTTTATATAAAAATGAACTATGAACAAAAAATCCAAAATAATAAACACAATAATTTTCTATGTATTAAAATAAATAAAAAATTATCAATTTATTTTAGTTAGAAAATATTAATTAGCATTTTTTTCATTATAACAATTAATGTTTTTAATTTTAATTAAAAATTAAATCAATAACATATAAGTACATAAATGTAAAAAAATTAACTTATGATAAACCAATGATAATTAAATGTTTAATTTTAAATATAGTGTAACATAGTGGCTTGAGAAATTCTGGTAGGTCGGTTATGGTTAGGTAATAACTTGTTTTTGTATTAATGGATCAGTCGTCCTACCTTTGTTTCTATGGAAAATTGGAGTCACCTTCGGAATTCCTTTTGGATATACTAAGAACACCAGAGAAAAACAAAACCCTTCGAGACCCCCGCTCACTGATCGACCTAACAGCATGGCGTTGCCACCACCTACCACACTGTCACGGTCCACTTTTATTTTTCACTCCGACCCGATCTTTAATCCATCCCATCCAGGGTTAAAACCATCTGTCTACAATTATTAGAGACTGCCAATATAACTACCGTCACGTCTAACATAAGACGAGGACTGGTGCACAACTACCAGGGATAGTTACGGCGAAATCAGTTTTACCGATGAAGGTTGAACGTGGAGCATAAGAGGGCAGAACCTACCGGACACTACCCATGAACGAGCAAGATGAGCGGGAAGATCATGAAAACGACACTACACCTCAGTTCATGTTGATCGCTTCCACAGGAAGGAAGAGTCCTGACATCCTGAATACCGAATTTCTTTGTGGGCGAGTAAACCCATTTTAGCCAGACTTAAGATTTATCAAGACTTTGGATCTTTTCCACGGAGGCAAGGTAGGGGTCAGATCAATTCATCTTCTTTAAGTCATGTTTTTGTTTCCTTTTTTTTATGTCTGATTTGTAGTTTTTGGTTTCGGATTTGATTTCACTTGCACGCGATTCGTTTATTTCGAAATAAAAATAAAAATGATTAATTGCGATGTTTAGGAATTAATTTTAGTGAGTCGGCTTTCGGACGTTTCTTTATGCATATGTTGTTTTGAGAATATTTAATGAGTAAATTGTGATACGAATTTAGTACGTTTTTCCTAGTTTAAGCAAGTTTATTTCGATATTAGTTTTATATTTCCGTTGATTTATTTTCGATTTAAAAGTAAATTCTTAGCTGCAATGAAAAATGTAATCATTGTCGAGTCGTGCCCTTCAGGCAAAATCTTGTTTTTCTCCATTGGAGAAATTAAATTTTCCAGCTTGATCTCTTTGTTTTCTTTCTAACAATTCTTCTTCATTTATATTACTTGTTTGAATAAACCTCATTCATTCTTTATTTAACAAAATTTAAAATGGTCTTCACGTTTTTCGCCCTCACTTTATCCCTCCCCTTGAGCTAGGGACTCATTATCAGAGTTGACAAGATAAAATCTAGTTCTTTTAAGTTCGAATAATTATTCTGCAATGGCGCCGAGGAGGTGTCTGGCGCCTTAAAGGTAAGTCAACATTTTCGTGGCGTCATCACTGGCTTTGTATCCCTCAAAACTGGGAATGGCGTTAAAAACTTTTGGCGCGCAACGTGGGGCTCGAAGCGTTGTAGACCAGGGATTATAAATTTTCTTTTATTGAATAATTTAATTATTAAAAAAAAGAGAACCAACGGAAAGTGAAACGCTTTAAAAGTAACATGGGCTATCAACACAAAGCAACCCAGACATGACAGGTCACACGCTAGTTTTATTTTGATCCTTTTATTTATAGGTCATTTTAATGATCCTACCTGGATTTTATCTGATGCTATCTTGGTGAATTATTTATCTGATTTTATTGTGTGAATTATTGAGAATTATTTATCTGATTTTATTATGTAAATTATTGGGAATTATTTATCTGATTTTGTTATGTGAATTGTTCAATGGATATTAACAATGTGAATTATTTATTTGATTCGTTTTTGAAATGTGTTTATCGAATTTATGTGATGTATTTATCTGATTTTTTCAACTTTTCTTGAATTTCGTGAACCTGTTATTGCACTTTGTGGTATTTACCATTTACTCTAGAATGTGGGCGGTGACCACTGATTCTATGATTAACTGGGTGAGTTCTTTAGAAGTTGGTGAACTCCGAGAAATATTAGAACATTTCGATCTTTCTGCCGAAGGGGATGATTTGGCAATGAGATGGCATTTGGTTAGGTTCCACCAGCATTGTCGCCATATGCATCAGACTTGGGAGGAAAGTGGGGAGCGTGACTTGACCGCCAAGTTGGAAAGACTCCGGATATCTCCACCAACTACTCTCAGTGGCTCTGTTATGGCATTGCGTGCTCATACATTAATTCCCCCCACTACGTTCTGTATTAACATCGATTCGGAATCCCTGTCTACAACGACTACAAGTATGGGTAGCGTTACGTTTGCGAGAACAATAGCTAGCGTTGAGACTTTTAATACGTACGAACAAACAACGCCTTTGTATACTCCTGCTAGTCGCTCCACAATGATTCCAACAGCCTTTCAGGACGTGGTTCAATCCACAACACTTAGGATGACTTCTTTTTCTAACGATTATGGTCAGACTAATACCATAAGTGATAATTTGTACCCTTTAAATTTTCCAAATATTTTGGAGCAGCGCAATCAGACCTTGCAGGAAGAGGATAGGCATTCAAATGCTAGCTATGTTACTGCTACTTTTCAGAATTCTAATCATTTTAATAGTACTAATCCATCTTTGAATTCATTCACACCCACTAGTGATCCCTTTTGTACTGATCACCTTTCTAACAGTAATCCTGATAATAGACCTAGACCACAAATGTCTTCTCCTAGTCCTGTAAGCAATTTACCTAAATCTGATTTACCGACATCCGCGCGTCTCCGGAGTAGGGATGATATCCACGCTGTATTCAGGAAATGGAATATCAAATATAACGGGTAACGCGATAGTAGTGCGGAGGAATTCTGAACACAAATCGAAGAGTGTGGGAGGGGCAGTTTTTTATCAGATGCAGATCTCTTTAGAGCACTTCCTTTTTTGCTGAAAGACTCCTCTCAACATTGGTATGGATTTAACAGTAGAAAATGGAAATCATGGGAACAGTTTACCATTGCTTTCAGGCGTAGGTACGGAGGATTGAATTTTAAAGCGCGAGATAGGGATGAATTGCGTAGAAGGACTCAAGGTCCAGATGAGCCCATAGCAGACTACTTGTTAAACATTCGTTTAATCTTCCAGCATTATGATCTTCCAATATCAGAGTTAAAGCAATTACAACTTGCTATCAATAATTTAAATCCAAAGTATCTAGATGCTCTGCCTAAGATTGAGTATAGAACTTTCGAAGAGTGGGAGGACGCGGGTGAACGATTCGAAGTAGCTACTGCTATAAAGAAGGGATATATACCCAGTCCCCCAACTAAAGATAGCGTTTTGCCTGAATTTGCCTACAACGCGGACATTAGGAAAGCAGATAGTGTAATAGCCACCGAAAATGAACCCACAACCTTACCTAATGGTACTAATAGGAGTAATGCGAGTAGCGGTAATAATAATAATACCACTAAGACGCAAGGGGGTGGAAGTCATGGAAAAATTCGCGGCAAGAAAAGTGGTAGTAGAGCAAGTTCCAATCCCAATAACAATATTAATCCAGGTAGCACTTGCGCTGTATTAAGTCACCCAGAGGTATAAGCCCCTCCTCTGCCCAATCCTTTCGAATATGATCTGCGCTATTTTAATTACGGTTATTATCCCGGCATTCCTCAGGCACATATGATGCCAGCTAATTTCGCATACCCTCCATTGGGTACCCAGGCCATTGAAGTATCGAATTTGCCTAATGCTGCCGTAGGTTCCAATGTCCTAGGTCCAACGCAACCAAACACAGTGCACACTGCCGCTAGTGACACCCGAAGAGATGTGCTTTACTCGTGTTGGACCTGCAATGAGACAGGGCACGGTTTCCGTGCCTACTCTAAACAAAAGAGTATATTTTGCCACAATTGTGGTAAATCCAGTCAATATTCGTCGAGCTGTCGCAGATGCTCTGAACCCCGACCGGGAAACGAATAAGGGCAAGTGATAATAGGGTCCAATCACTTCTCGCTTTCGTTGTTGAGGCCCCTCAGATTCTCTTCGATCAAATGAGCATGTTACTTGACGAGAGGCGCCTATTCATTACTGTTTGTGTGGACGACCAACCACTAAATGGATTCTTTGATCCCGGCTCATGCTGTACTTATATATGCAAGCAAGCTTTTGGGAAGTTTAGTACGTTACTGAAGAAATTAGCTGATCACCCACGCCCAGGAATTATGAATCCCAATGGTGTGATTGAGAAAACTTCCGGGTGGGCCGTTTTATCACTTCAGTTTTTAGGTATAACAACATTTTTGCCGATTCGTTTTGCACCAACTTTTGACTGGGAAGTTTTGTTTCGTCAAGATTTTGTGGAATTATTCGATTTTGATGTTAGATTTAAGCCACGAATTTGGAGATTAAGTAACGGTATTTGGCGAACATACCAGGGACAAGTAATAGGTTTTGAAGCTACCCTACCACAGGAAGTGTTAGATAATTGTGCGGAAGCTACTGATGTTTCTGTGGAGAATGCGGTCATACAAGCCTGTGCTGTGCCTTCGGAGGCTAAATATTTAAACAATTTTCTTAAGAGAAAAATTCCTCCTGTGCCAACCAAACTTCCTGCCACACACATCCATACATCACACAAGGTTATCGGCGTTTTTCTCCCAAGGTTGAGGAATCCTTTCGAGAGTCCGCCCAAAATTTGTATTGACTCAAGCAAATTGAATGAGATAGCAAAGAAGGATACGCACCCAATGAGAAACATTATTGCTATTTTGGATAAGCTTTCTTTTGGACGGTACATTTCAAAGATTGACCTTAGTCAGGCATTTCACCAGATCCCCCTTTTAGAGGAGTGTAAAGAGTTTACCGCTTTTTCCGTACCGGGTAAGGGGCTTTACCACTATAGTCGGATGACTTTCGGCTTATCGGGAGCTCCAGCAACATTTCAGCGTTTGCTAGACCGACTGATAACACCGGAATTTGAGCCCCATGCCTTCGCGTACAAGGGCAATATAATTGTTTGTGAGCGAAACTTTTGAGGAGCACATTCACTAGTTAGAGATGGTTCTGGATGTCGCAATAAACGCCGGACTTACTGTTAATGCAGACAAAAGCGAATTCGGATGCAGTCAGTTACGCTCTCTTGGTTATCGGGTTGATAAAGCTGGAATACACCCGGACCCTGAAAAGATCGAGCCAATAACATCTTATCCGGCTCCCACTAATTTGCGTAAACTTCGACTGTTTCTAGACATGGTCTCGTGGACTCGATCATCCAAATCTTGCCCTAGGATATCCTGAGGCTACTTTAACCGTCTTAATTAGTTTTAAGTTTTTTTCTCGTTAAGTTATCTAGATGTACAGTTCGTTGTAAGCATTCCTTTCCGTCTGAGTTCCAGTTCTGGTTAGCTGTGAGGTTATACAGTTAGTTGTAAGCATTTCTTACCTCCGAGTTCAAGTTCTGTTTAGTTGTTACGTTATACAGTTAGTTATAAGCATTTTATACCGCTCGTTCTTTGAAACTAGTTTAATCGTCAGGTAATGTCATTAGTCATAAACACCTTTTCTCGGCACTCGATTCGAAATTAGTTAAGAGTATTCTTTATAGAACTACGTTTTATAGATTGATTGTATATATTTGCTCAGAGTCACACCAGTTCGCCTGAACTAGGATTTGTCAGTTTAGGAGAGACTTTAGAATACAGATACACTTTTCTGTTAATGGGTCTGGTAAATAGCAGACTTTAAATAATTTCATTTCCTTTTAGACACAATTACTATCATTTTTGGGTAGATTAATTGCTGCCAAAGATTATTTTATGTTCGTGTGTAGTTGCCTTTCATCACTTATTGTATAAATATAAAAAGATCGCGATACATTCCACGACCTGCATGAACTCAAAAATCTAGCTAAGTAAGGAGTGAGTCTGACAAATTCTGGTATGTCGAATGAGTGTAGAAAGGAAATTTTACAGCTTATTTTCTTTAGAAAGAAAAGGAAAGATGAGAGGACTCAACACATATACTATATGTGAAATTTAACTAATGGTTAGGTAATAACTTTTTTTGTAATAATGAATCAGACGTCCTACCTTTGTTTCTGTGGAAAATTGTAGTCCTAAATCCAAACAACATCTTCGGAATTCCTTTTGTCTATGCTAAGAATACCAGAGAAAAACAAAACCCTTCAAGACTGCTGCTCACTGATCGACCTAACAGCATGGCGTTGCCACCACCTACCACACTTTCACGGTCCACTTTTATTTTTCACTCCGACCCGATCTTTAATCTATCCCATCCAGGGTTAAAACCAACTGTCTACAATTATTAGAGACTGCCAATATAACTACCGGCACGTCTAGCATAAGACGAGGACTGGTACACAACTACCAGAGATGGTTACGGCGGAATCAGTTTTATCGATGAAGGTTGGACGTGGAAAATAATAGGGCAGCACCTACCGGACAGTACCGGTGAACGAGCAAGATGAGCGGGAAGATCACGAAAAAGACGCTACACCGCATTTCATGTTGGCCGCTCCCGCTGGAAGGAAAAGTCCTGACGTCCGGAATACCGAATATCTTTGTGAGCGAGTTAACCCATTTTGGCCAGACTTGAGATTTATCAAGACTGGATCTTTTCCACGGAGGTAAGGCAGGTGTCAGATCAATTCATCTTCTTTAAGTCATGTTTTTGTTTCCTTTTTTTTATGTCTGATTTGTAATGTCTAGTTTCGGATTTGATTTCACTTGTTCGCGATTCGTTTATTTCGAAATAAAAATAAAAATGATTAATTGCGATGTTTAGGAATTAATTTTAGTGAGTCGATTTTCGGACTTTTCTTTGTGCATATGTTTTGAGAATATTTAATGAATAAATTGTGATACGAATTTAGTACGTTTCTCCTAGTTTAAGTACTTTTCTTCCGATATTTGTTTTATATTTCCGTTGATTTACTTTCGATTTAAAAGTAAATTCTTAGCTTCAATGAAAAATATAATCATTGTCGAGTCGTGCCCTTCAGGCAAAATCTTGTTTTTCTTCATTGGAGAAATTAAATTTTCCAGCTTGATCTCTTTGTTTTCTTTCTAACAATTCTTCTTTATCTATATTTGTTTCAATAAACCTCATTCGTTCTTTATTCAACAAAATTTAAAATGGTCTACATGTCTTTCCCCTTCACTTTATCCCTCTCCGTGAGCTAGGGACTTATTATAAGAGTCGATAAGCTAAAATCTTGTTTTTTTGAGTTCGAATAATTATTCTGGAATGAAGCCGAGGAGGTGTCTGTCGCCTTGAAGGTTTAGGATAAACGTTGGAAGGAGGAGAAAGACAAGGTTTGGAGTAAGCTAGAGAGCATTGAGAATAGACAGAGAGGGGTAGACGAACAGAGATCTAGAGAAATAAAACAGTTGGAAGAAAGGGTATCCAGCCTAGAAAATAGGAATGAGCATATAGGGGAAAAGACAGAAAATGAGGAAATAGTTAAAGATAATGAAAGAACGTCCGAAGTGAGAATGAAAGATTGAAGAAAAGACTCAGTGAGATCGAAAGAACATTAAAAGGGGAAGAAAGGGGAAAGATGAAAAATAACATAGTAGTTAAGGGATTAGAAGTGGGGCGTGAAATAGGAGAAGTGGAAATAACAAATCTTTTGCGAGATATTAGAGTGCAGGTAAGGATAGAAGGAGTCAAGAGAATAGCAGTCACAAAGGAAGGAATAGAAGGAATGTTTCTAGCAAAAGTGGGGAGTGAGGAGGAAAAAAAGAAAATTATGGAGGGAAAAAAATTATTGAGAGGAAGGAGGGAAATAATTTAAGAAGATCTGACAAGGAGGGAGAAGAAAAGGAGATGGCAAATAGAGCAGAGGGCTTGGGTGGAGAGGAAAACGGGCCATATGGTGTGGATAGGGAGAGACAGGTAATGGATAAATGGGAAGGAATGGTCCTGGGATGAAGAATTAAGGAAAAAAGGAAAAAGTCTTGAGAAAGGTAGGGGGAAGGGATACGAAAAAGAGTTTAGAAATAAATAAGAGGGGTTTCTAAACGGCAAAGGGGAAACAAAGTGAAGAGGAAAGAAGAGCGAAGGGAAGAGAGAAACGTGAAAATAGCTTTCTGGAATGCATCAGGTTTTAAGAACAAGGATAAAGGATTTTGGGAGATTTTGAAGAAAGAATGTGGCATATGGTAGGGAGTATGAAGTTAAGGAATGAGATAGGGTCCGAGCACTTCGCGGTCATACTTACACTAAGAAGAGGCATCAGTAAGCGCGGCAGCGGGAGAAAGGAAAAAGGGTGCGAAAAAACACGAAAATGGGAATCTGGGAGGTGGATAAATTAAAAGAGTTTAAACAAAAGATGGAAAAGGAAAAGGTTAGGTATGAAAAAGAGGAGGGAATAGACTCGTTAATTGAAAGGTTGTAGGGGTCCATTGAAAAAGTAAAGGATGAGCTGGGTACTAATGAAGAAAGAGTAGGGGGGAAGAGAGGCTAGTGGGACGAGGAATGCTGGGAGAGTAAAGAGAGAATAAAAGAGTGTGAGCAAATTAAGAAGAGGGGAAATGGAGAAGGAGGAATATAACAGGAGGAAAAAAGAACATGAGAAGATGCTGGAAATAAAAAGACAAAGGGGAAAGGAAGAATATAAAGCAGAAGTAGAAAAAGCGATCAAAGAAGGTAGGGTGTGGGATGTGATAAATAGGGATAGAGGGGAAAGAAAGGGCGTTAACGAAGAAATAGAAATGGAGGAATGGACCGCTTATTTTAAGGGTCTATTAGGGGGAGAGCAAAATAAGATTAAAGGGCAAAAGTATAGGATAGTCCAAGGAGAAATGGAGGAAGGGAACGAGATAACAAGAGAAGAAGTGGATGACGCAATAAATAGGTTATAAAGGAAACAAGGCGACGGGAGAAGATGGGGTGGAGAACGAAGCGATGAAGTTTGGAGGAGAAGGGATTAGGGATGAGATGTGGCAGATCTGCAACAAGGTATGGAAAGGGGAAGGTTGGCCGGAAAAGTGGACGACGGGACTGGTGGTACCGCTTGCCAAGAAAGGGGAAGGAAAGAAGGTAGAGGAATACAGAGGGATCACTCTCATGTCAGTCGGCTATAAAATATATGTAGAAATCTTAAGAAAAAGGTTGGAGAGTCAGGTAGAACAAAAAGAAAACATCCCACATAATCAGACGGGATTTAGAAAAGGGATGGGAACTATATAGAACTATATAGTTAAACTATACGTACTGCTATAAATTATACGAACTATACGTACTTAACTATTTAGTTAACAGAAATTTAGGGAGAAAGAAAGGGAAACTAGTCGCTTTGTTCGTAGATTTCAAAGCAGCGTTTGACTTAGTGAACAGAAAAGTGCTATGGCAGACAATGAAAGAGAGGGGTATAGAAGAAAAGTTGGTGGAGAGGATAAAGGAAATTTCTACTGAAACCAGGATTAGGGTGAAAATAGGAAAAAAAGGGCAGGTTTTCTGGACAAGTAGAGGTCTAAGGCAAGGGTACCCGTTAAATCCGTTACTATTCAGTATCCTATTGGTAGACTTAGAGGATAAGCTAAAGGAGAGAGGGAAAGGAGGAATGGTTTTGCGTAAGAGCAAACTATACTCTCTAGCATACGCAGACGATGTGGTTCTATTAGCAGATGATGAAAAGGGGATGAACCTAATGATGAGAATCTTCGAAGAGTATGTGGGAACAAAAGAGCTGACGGTGAACGTAGATAAAACAAAGGTGATGTGTTTCAGAAATAGAAAGAGCAAAATAAATTACGCTTGGAAGATGAACGGACAAAAAGTAGAAATTGTGGAGGAGTTCTGTTACCTAGGTTTTTGGTTTGAGGCAGAAGGGGGAAACGAGCTGCAGGTGAGGAAAAGAATTGAATGTGCGAATAAAGTAATGGGCCAAGTATGGGGTATAGGAAAGAGAAGGTTCAAGAATGATTGGAGAATGAGGGTCTGGTTGTTTGATGCGTTGGTGTGGACGGTGTTGTGTTATGTTGTGGAGATCTGGGGATGGAAGCATCATAGGAAAGTAGAGAGCATGCATGAACGATTTCTGAGGTGGGTAATGGGGGTTAGCTGGAGTTGCCCAGGATATATGTTAAAAGAAGAGTTAGGAAGAGAAAATATGGTTACTAGATAAATTAAGAGAGCCTGGAGGTTTGAAGAGAAGCTATAAAGGGGAGAGAGAAGTAGAATTGCACAAGCATGTTTCGGCGAAATTCGGAACAATGAAGCGAGAGGTAATGTTTGAAATTCAAAACGGGAGGAAGAAAGGAGAAAAATGAGAAGGGTGTGTAATATTCGAGAACGGGTTATGGAGTGGCAGGACATAGAGTTAGAGCTATTGGTTAAACAAGGAGAAGAGAGATGGACAAAGATTATAAATTCGAGGTACAATAGATGGTATATGATGGCCAAAGGGTTGACGGAACCAGAATATCTGCGAAAAATAAAAAAGGAAGAAAAATGGAGTAGGGTTGTACGGTTCAGAATGGGAGAAGGAGTGAGAGCATGTAGATATTGGATGGATGAAGAGGAGAATTTATGCAGAGTATGTGGATACGAAATGGAGTCATAGGCATATGTATTAGAGAGATGTACAGGAAAGGAAGGGCGACTGTTGCAAGGGAGTAGGGCAGAGCCAAACGGGTGATCCTGAAAAGGGACAGTAAAAAACGAAAATTGTTTTCAATATCGTGGAAAATTCATTTTTTATGGTCAGAGGAAACGGAAGTTCTGGAAACTCGCTCATTTTATGAATTAATATCACTCCTGTTATTATTATTTATCGTACGTGATTCGAAAGAGTAGAATATAAGTAGTAGTTATACTTTCTACGATGCCTGTGATTGGCCAGAGCGCCCCACCGTGGGGACTGGTCGAACTTGATTGGCCAATCAAGTCTTTTTTTTTAAATCCGGGAGAACAGAAAGCCAAATCGGATTGGTATTATATCCATTGTCCCTATTGATGTTATTAGGGTGTTTTAAGATTTCGATTGCTTCTCTATTGTTTCTTGGAAACTTGTTGTGTGCTTTTGCAATGACTGTTGTTTCATGAAATAAAATGCTATGACCTGTTTCGATATGATGTTCAGCTAGTGCTGATTGCGTGAAGTGTTTTAGCCTGACTTTACTTTCATGTTCCTTCATACGTTGGCTCACCGCTCTCCCGGTTTCTCCAATATAGACTTTGCCACAAGAACAAGGGATTTTATGTACTCCTGAATCACTGAAGGGTGCCTTTTTATCTTTAGGGTTATTTAGTAGTTGTCCTATTTTCGCAGGTGGTTTAAATATGGTTTGGATGTTGTGTTTGTTGAAAATTCTTCCTATTTGTTCTGTGACACCTTGGATGTAGGGTAGAGTGGTGGTCATTTTACTCTCTCTTTCTTTCGTAGGTTGTGTAGACTTGCTTTTTTGAGTGTGTTTTCTTATTGATTTATCAATTTGTTTGTTTGTGTAATCGTTCTATATCAGCATTTGTTTAACGTTTTGTAATTCCTTTTGTAAGTTATCTTTGTCTGTTATGGAGACAGCTCTGTATACAAGGGAGTTGATGACCGATTGTTTTTGAGATGGGTGACGGTGGGAGGAGGCATGTAAGTATCTGTTTGTATGCGTAGGTTTTCTGTAAACTTCATGTCCTAATGTGTTATCAGATTTTTTGTAAACTAATACGTCCAAGAAAGGCAATTTTTTGTTTTGTTCGATTTTCATGGTGAACTGGATATTAGGATGTAATTGATTGATAAAATCGAAAAACTTATTTAGTTCATCTCGTCCATGTCGCCAGATGACAAATGTGTCATCAACGTAACGGAACCAGAATTCTGGTTTAAGTTTGGCTTGGTTAAAGATTTTAGTTTCTAGATGTTCCATAAAAACATTGGCTATTACAGGTGAGATAGGGGATCCCATTGCTGCCCCTGAGGTTTGTTCGTAGAATTGGTTATTGAACGAGAAGTAAGTATTATTGAGACATTGTTCTATCAAAGATATAAGCTCGGAAGGGAAGTTTGTGAAAGATTTAATAATATTAATTGTATCTGGGATTGGCACGTTTGTAAAAAGAGGTACTATGTCGAAACTCACTATGATGTCTTGGGGTTGAATGTGAATCTGTTGTATCTTTTTAATAAAGTCAAATGAGTTTTGGACGTGAGTGATGGAGTTTCCTGTAAAAGGATGTAGTTTTGCAGTGAGAAAACGTGCTAGGTTGTAAGTTGGTGAGTTTATTGTGCTGACTATCGGTCTGAGTGGAATGTTTTCCGTGTGGATTTTTGGGAGCCCGTAAAGTTTTGGAGAGATGGGATTAGTAGGAATTAAGTTGGATATTGTTTGGCTGTCAAGTTTAGAGTCTTTGAGAAGAGTCTTTGTTTTACTGACTATTGTTTTTGTGGGGTCCTTTTTAAGTTTTTTTGTATGTATCGTCAGTTAGTTACTTTAAACAAATGCTAATACAGAACGATTACCCAAACAAACAAATTGATAAATCAATTAGAAAACAAACTCACAAAAGCAAGTCTACACAACCTACGAAAGAAAAAGAGAGTAAAATGACCACCACTCTACCCTACATCCAAGGTGTCACAGAACAAATAGGAAGAATTCTCAACAAACACAACATCCAAAACATATTTAAAACACCTGCGAAAATAGGACAACTACTAAATAACCCTAAAGATAAAAAGGCACCCTTCAGTGATTCAGGAGTATATAAAATCCCTTGTTCTTGTGGCAAAGTCTATATTGGAGAAACCGGGAGAGCGGTGAGCCAACGTATGAAGGAACATGAAAGTAAAGTCAGGCTAAAACACTTCACGCAATCAGCACTAGCTGAACATCATATCGAAACAGGTCATAACATTTTATTTCATGAAACAACAGTCATTGCAAAAGCACACAAGTTTCCAAGAAAACATAGAGAAGCAATCGAAATCTTAAAACATCCTAATAACATCAATAGGGACAATGGATATAATACCAATCCGATTTGGCTTTCTGTTCTCCCGGATTTTTTAAAAAAGACTTGATTGGCCAATCAAGTTCGACCATTCCCCACGGTGGGGCGTTCTGGCCAATCACAGGCATCGTAGAAAGTATACATAAGAACATCATGACCTGATTCCTCAGTTTCAGGTCAGCCCTGAAGATGTGAACTGCAATGTTCACGAAACGTCGGCAAACAATTCGTAGTTTTTTACACGAGTGAAACCCGAAATATCTCTTTTTATCAAAATGAATCATCGTGAAAGCATGAAATCTATTATCAAGTAGTAGTTAAGTTAGACTAAGGATGGAATTGTAAATATATGTACAGGGAGCGGAGGCCCTCAAACCCGTTAAAGGGAGAGATTAAATACATACATAATTGATCGGAAAAATAGTTTCAACTTTTTAATAACATTATTTCAATTGGAGTAAATGTTATGTCAATGAATGTGATACAACAAAGTAATGCGCAAATGTATGTACATAAGTCAAAAATATGTTATAAATCGTTTTACAAAATTAAGAATATTATGTTTTGAGAAAAAAATAATTTTCATATCATTACATTTTCATAACAATTATTTGAAATTTAATTTCTAAGAAAAAATTAAACATTTGATATAATATTTTTTATTGGACTAAATATTGGGTGCAATCGCGTAATCAAATCAATAAAATATTTTTTATATCATTTTAAAAATTATAAATATAAACTTAAATTTAAATGAATAATTTAAAAATAATTTAAATGTGAACTCAAATATTTGTAAAATTTTAAAAATTGGTATTTTAGTAATGTAGTATTCGATATTCTTAATATAAAAGTTACAAGTATATGTTATTTGACTTTAAAATTTAATAATTAAATAATCATTTTTATATGCATGTAACATTTCTGGAAAAAAATTATTTATATTTTAATCAAATGCAATGCATTAGCCTTAAATTATTGGTGTTATATTTTATTTAACTTTGGAAATTCAGAAAGATAAAATTTGTATAAATTTGAAAAATTATTAAATAACATCAAAAACTTTTTAAATTTCTTAAATAATCCTATTTATAAAAATTATCCTTAAAAAATTTTGAAATCAAATTAGTTTCAAAAACATAAAATTGTACTCACTTTTATCCATCAAAATTTTAGACATTCAATACGGTAACATTTGGAAATAGTTATTATTTATTTAAAAAAGGAAAATTATGTTATATTATCATTTTGAGACATTTCATTCATACCAATTTGAGTTTATTTTATTAACTTCACTTTTAACAAAAACATAATAAGCACAAAATTTTATTTTCAAACTAGAATTTTAAATATTAATGGTCAAAAACTTTTCCATAAATAAATAATATAAATATACCACAAAATACACAGTTAAAGAAAATTTAATTAAAAATAATTTACTTTAACTTAAAATATATTAATTTTCATGAAGAAATTAGAAAATACAAAATAATATTAATTTTAGAAAATAAATTGTCTTTGAAAATAAAACTTAAAGCATAAAAAAATTCTTTCATTTGCAATTTAAAAATTATTATTTTTATGTAATAACAAAGAGTTCTAATAACAATAATAAAATTTTCAAATAAATAAATGTACTTTGTTTTAAATTTAATATTAAAATTTAAAATTCTCAACAGAAACAAATTATTTTAAACAAAAATATTATAATTTTAACAACAAGAATTATTTTTAAAAAACGAATATTTAAATTGATAAGAAAATGCATTTCATCCTAAAATTGAAAAAATGTTTAATCAAGTATCAATTGAGATGCCGGATCGAAGAAGCGCACACAGAATTATTTCGCAGGGAGTGAGTAGACCCCTGGAGGCTTTGAGAAAAATTTTGAATTTTAATTTTTAAAGACTATATCTAGGTGCAGAAACTAATTGCGCATCTTTTTCCCTTGGAACAAAAAGTTGTAGCTTTTTTAATTTTCTAATTAAAGCCAAAAATCTGGCTTTTTTGTACAAATTAATTTTGATTCGCTTTTCACTTCAACTCGGGCTCAGTCAGTCAGTTGTAAGTATTTTAAAATAAAATTTGTAGATAATGTAGTATGAAATGTCCTTTGATTGATAGCGAAAAATGAATTCAAATATTTATTTTAAAAAAATGGTTGCTAATTTTTATCTGATGCCTGGCACTTATCGGTCTTCTCTAACTTCACTGAAAAAAATGGTAAGTTGCGACAACCCAGGAAATAAGAATACATTGAAAAGACGACTCTGTGAATTGCGTATCTGTCATTTTCAGATGCATAAAATTAAAACAATCGGTTTGCGACTAGGGTGAGTGATCCAGTGGCTGAACAGTCACCAGTGAATGAACACTAATACGAAAAATATATAAATATAACCTTTCAAAGTTAAAGTCTTTATGAATTTCTATATATTTGAAATCTTGAAGCAAGTTTGAAGAGTTTAATATACAATTAATTGCATTAAATAATTTAAAAAATTTCTTGAATGTGAAGCTTCATCGATTATGTTGCGTGATGGTGAGAATGTCGTCGACCACTATAAAGTACGTGCCTAAGCAACTCCTTGTTTACACTGCTTTTACAAAAAAATTCTTTATCTTTTCTGCATCAAAGTTGTGCTGTTCTAGTTGTAAGATATTATTATTATTATTATTATTATTCAATTTCCCACAAGGTTTTTTCACAAAATTACGTTTTTTTATTAATAAATGAGTGTTCACGTACTGGATCTTTAAATTGCCCGTGTTCCAGTGAACGAACGCTGTGTTAATTTATTGGAGCAAAATTGTCACCCCGCAGGTCCGTTGAATGAACAGCACGTGACGGATACCTGGCTGTTGTTTCGTTACACATATAAATAAGTTTGTTTTAATCAATGTGACTCTAAATATCGAAGCTATATATAAAAATATAAATTATAAATAGTTATAGTTTAAATGTATATTTTTGTTGCTAGAACATCAAAAAAGTACGCACGAACTAAATTAAAGGTAAGGCAACTTTGAGGTTAGAAATTTAATGCTTTTTTTGCATTTAGAAAACGCTGTTTAACTATAAAAAACCTTAATTCGTGCTAGGTCCTACTACGTACTATTCAATATATATTTATAAATTTTTAAAGAATTTCCATTTTTACAACACTGTGATTTATAATTGTATTTGCTAATTTAACCTAAAGCCACATAGTAAGGTATTGTATTACAAATGTTATGTGTCCTAAAAATCGCAGTTTTCTATTGTAGTCACTAGATAAGAGTTGTCTATTTTTAAATGAAAACTTGTATTTTTTGTAAGGTTAAAAGAGCTGATAGAAATGTTTTAAAAATAAATATTGCAATAAAAAATGAGGAAAAGTTAACCTAGTTCTGTGTTCAACTGTTGTATTTCCTCCTTTCTTTATATCTAAATGCCTTGTGGTTTGTATTGAAATAATACATTTAATGAATTTCGCAACGATTTCTAATATTTTACATTATTTAATTACTGATTCTGTAATGTACCTGTGTAATTTTATACCTAAATCCTAATTCTAATTTGTAATGATTATAGTGTTCATTCACTGGTGCTCTACTGTTCATTCATTGGCTCACAGTGTTCATTTACTGGTGTTTTCGTTAATTTTGCACTATTTAATTCTTTTTTATAAAGCTTTTTGGTAAAAACAAAATTTGTTTATCGGATTATGAAATTTGAACCCTTAAGTATCTATTTTCATAAGTTTTGTAAGAATAATAAATTATTATAACGTGAAATGGACTAGTTGTAATCAGTGATTTCCTTAAGTGTTCATTCACTGGGTCACTCACCTTATGTCAATCGGTCATTTTCACAAGCAGCTTCGAATCTGCCATGTACTGCAATGACCATTTCAAGCAAGGTTATATTGAATCGGTTTCCTTCTTTTTGAACGAGACCGACTTTTTTGGAGTTAAGCTACCATAATTTCACGATTTTTTAAATTCATAAATTATCGAAAGATTAAAAGAAATCATGCGCAATTTAGAATTCCAGTGAAAGATACGCAATTCAAAAGCTTTCGAAACCCATTCAACAGAAGTGAATGGATTTTTGTTTTCTGAGAAGGAGCTCCTTATTAGTAGAGTTGGTATTAGCTACAACAACTACTTCAATGGTAACAGTAACAACCAGTTTTGCACAGCAACAAGTCGCCGTTAGTCGTCCTATGAAGTTTATATTGGTGAGGATAGTAATTGTCTATTTTCCAAGAAATAAAAGCAGTAAAGGTTACAAGTATCGCCCCTTAGCGATATTTTCAGAACTAAAATCTGAGCAGTGCTGCCAACATTTGCATCGAAATGTCGCGTCATTTTTTCGATGAACGCCATTTTAATCTGGACCTTTACGTATAATGTGTAAGCACGTGGAAAATATTGAAGAGCATCTTATAGACTATAGATCCTTAGGTTGTCCTCTACGGCCTACGCTTAGGGTACCTTTTCAACGAGGCCTCTTTTGAAATAATCGTGGAATTAATATTTTTCATATGATTTATTTCTAGTTACTTTGTTAGTTTATGGAAAACTTGATTGATTGAGAACCTAGATGCGAACTCGATGCGTTAAATAATTCTAACGAGTAATTTAAAACAGGCCTGTGTGGAAAGGTACCCTAAATTGTATAAATACATCATCGAGACAATTTAGCTTCCCAGTGGGATAAATACAATTATATGAATATTAAGAAAATATAATATTGTATGTTAATCACATATAAGATTACATGATAGTAAGGATTACTACTTTAAGTAGTAAGATCAACTAATTTATTTGTAAAATAACTAATTTAATAGTAAGACTTACTAATTGAAGTAGTGACACTTACTATTTAAAGTAGTAAACACACCTACCTGAAAGTAGTACCTACCATCGAAAGTTGTAGCGAGAACAAATAAAGTAGTAAGGACAACTACTGCCAATCTTGCGAATAAAAGTAGTAGCCACAACCACTTTAATAGCAGTGGCATATATTTATTTTTAAGAAAAACTGTATAAAAGTAAAAGAAAACATAAACATCTAATGGTTGAGATTCAACGGATTCTTCATTCCGTGAATTTTTTAATGCTTTAAATTTGTGGAATTGAAAAAAATAAAACATCGGGAAAGTACATTTGTTTTTCATTCCTGTTGTAATAGAAGTATTAATATTTATTTATGCATAATACTTTAATACTACCTGATGACTTGATTAGTTTTTATTTTTTCGCCTATGAGCTGTATTATAAATCGGATCTGAGACGCTCGCTACGCTTCGATTGAGCTAAAATTTTCCATAAAACGTCTTTGTATTGTTATCTACACTTTTCTCGCTGAAAGTTTTTTCTTGCTCAAAATTCGGTTGCTAAACGAAACGCTGGAAGTTAGAGAAGGCCGATAAGCGCCAGGCATCGGAAAAAAATCGAGAACAATTTTCTTAAATGAACTTTTGCATTACTTTTGCTCTATCAATCAAAGGATATTTCAAACTACATTCCCTGAAATTTGTATTTAAAAATCCTTAAAACTGACCGACTGAGTACGAGTTGAATTGAAAAATAAATCAAAATTAATCTGCACAAAAAAGCCAGTTTTTTGGCTTTAATTAGAAAAATAAAAAAGCCACAAGTTTTTGATTAAGAAAAAAAAGATGCGCAATGAAATTCTGCATCTAGATAGTCTTTAAAAATTAAAATTCGAAAATGTTTAAGAAAGCTTCCAGGGCCCTTCCCACTCCCAGTGAAATAAGTTTGTGTCCTTCTTCGATCCGGCGGCTCAATTTTGAACAGGTAAAACTAAAATTAGGATATATTTTTATATAAATAAAATTATGAATAATTTAATAATATACAGTATTTTAAAATAATGGACCATCTTAAAATATTCTGGATGAACAATTTATGAACTTTCTAAGAAGGTTTAAAACATTTTAAAAGAATAAAACATTTCTAGAGAAATTTATAAGGAGGCATAAACATTTTTTGTAATAACTTTTAAAAATTGTTATTGAATATAAAAAAATTAATGATTTTGAAATTGTATTCACATTTTTAATACATTTTAAAGGAGTTTCAACAATTTGTATGAAAAAATATATTTCAATAATAATAAATAACATTGTTTTATATTTCTAAAATAGGTTTAATTTATTTTCTCATAAATTTTTAATATATTTATTTTCATTTTCTACAAAATTTGTATTTTAATTTCATTTATATATATTATAACTTAATATTTTATTGAAATTTAACATTTTTATTTGCTAATATCATTATTTTTGTGTTAAAATTTAAAAAATTCGATATTTTTTTACTTTCAAAATCACTTTATTTTGGTTAAGGTCTAAATTAATAAAAAAAACATAAGTGTCATTGATAAATGTTTGAAGAAAGTAATATGAAAACATTTAAATTCTTTTTAATATATATTTTCTTAACGCTGATAGAACAAATATATTGTTAAAAACAATTTTTGAATTAGCGTTACATCTTATATGATAAAACATTAATTATTTAATATTTTTTCAAACGTTTAATTGATTGATAGGTTTTTTTCCTCTTTTCACGTTCTATGAAAAATATATCTGCATGGATCGATGGCAAACATCTTTGATAATAATATACATTTATTTAAAATGAAAATTATCGTTCATAATTACCGAATTAAGTATTTAAATTTTTCACAAAACAACATAACTTTAATATTCTATGTATTTTGAATGATATAAAAATTATGTTTATTATGCTTCTTATATGTTAAAATAATATTTTTATTAAACTACCCAGTGAGCATACTTGGCTTAAAGTCATCCTAAAGACGTCTTTTTGTGGACGTCTTTAGGCTTTTACAAAAAGACGTCATGAGCTCGCAATAAAGACGTTCTAATCTAGTCCCATAAAGTATATCTTAAAGACTTTATCAGAACGGCTTAAGGATGTCTTTAAAAGGTCCCATGTCTGGAATTTCGTCGTTTGAAGGATGTCTTGAAAGGATATCCAGGGGACAATGTCATAAGGATGTCCCTAGGACATCTTTAAAGCGTCTCGTATAAGATTATCATTATTCGAAATCAACCCAAACTCAAAGTATTTCTATATTTTTCTCTCACAAGACTTAAATGCTTAAATGCTCTGAAATATTACAAAAAACTGATTGAGACTTAATCTTTAAGATTTATTTTTTAAAGTTCAACTTAGAAATATTTCGGCTATGAGATTTCGCTAAGTTTTATTGTGAAAATATTAAATTGTGAAAATCCTCTAGAGTAAGCCCGAAACTGTTATAAAAGTGGAAAAACTGTTTTATTATAAATTTTTAAATTACACGGAGATATCATAAAGGCATCATAAAGACACCACGAAGACATCCTATGTGATTTCCGTTCAAAGTTCAAGTTCAATGCGTATAGGAGTTCCACTAGGTCACGTGCGAAATATAAAATACCACAACCCTAAAATCTGTAAAGTGATCTTTTTTAGAACAATGATGAGTCCCTTACTAGGATTATCTGAAGAAATATAATATACAGGATACATTACGATTTGAATTTGGAAATTCTGCTAAATTAAAAGAATCAAATTTCTTTAACGAAGTACTTTTGAGGACTGTCCTACCGATAGAAATCTCAGAGTATATGCTAAAGATTTTCAAGGCTCTGAGAAATTCTCCGCAGACACGATATATTTAAAGATCCAGGTACCCGTGTGGAAAAATGGAGGGGGCCCCCGTCAGGGTCCACATAGATTGCCCTCATGCCTTCTGGAATCCATGAGGGCAATCCAGACGTGATTCCTTATGGAAACGACATGCTAATCCATATGGGCCCAACATAGGCTTCCCTCATGGATCTCTCATGGTTGCCACCATGAAAACCCTCTTGGTTTTTTTTGCCAGTGCTAGCACCTGTACTGGCATATCTCTGGGATGATATCACTATTTTGTACTGGGCAGTCAGTATTAGGCCAGCACTGGATATCGCTACTAGCACAGTACTATTGCAATAGGAAATTCACCATGGGCGGCAGTACTGTGTCAGTGCCAACTAGTACCGTGTTGCTATAATCTAACCATATGACAAAAAAGTTATTTAAAAAATAAATATTAATTGATCAATAAAATAATGATTAAATAAGTCATTTAAATTAATTACCATTTTTCTTCGCGTAATATTTCACGTTAAAGACTACATTAAAACTGTTTACAATGACGGAAAACGTAATTTTTTATGAAAATTTAAAAATTTTGATAAAAGATGAAACTTATAATTTTTTTTCTTAAAAAAAGCAGGAAAAAAGTTGTTTTTGGGACAGATGTATTTATAGTTTTTTGATAATTTAGAATGCATGAACCATATTTTAAAACGTATTTTTTATGTCCATTTGTTAGGATATAAAATATTTACCCTTCCGACTTAGAAATTTTAATTCTTGATCCGTGAGGGTAATCAAACTGGTCCCCCAGTGAGGGCCTCTATCGAACATCCATATTGTTAGAGTTCGAATTTCAAAAAATTGTTATCGAATTTTTGTCAGAAATTCGTTGTTTGCAAGTCTGAACTCATGAAACCATAAAATTTGTGGCGTCAAAAAAATATTCATCCTTTGGACTTTGAAATTTGAATCGTTGATCCGCGAGGGCAATGGAGCTGGGTCCCCTGCGGGGGCACCTATGGAACATCCATATTGTGAGTGTTCGAATTTCAAAAAAGTGTCATCCAATTTTTGACGGAAATGCATTGTTTGTAAGTCTGAACTCATGAAACCTTAAAATTTGTGGCGTTGAAAAAATATTCACCCTTTGGATTTTGAAATTTGAATCGTTTATCCGTGAGGGCAACCGAGGTGGGCCCTCCCCTCGACAGGTACCCTCGTAGAATTTCCACGCGTGGAATAACCATGAGGGGCCCCGCCGGGGGCCCTTATCCTAAGAGGTCTCAGCGGGGCTTTTTACACACGGGTTGCTCGTTTAAATGTTTTAAAGGCTTTAAAATGTCCTTTTCGAAATTGAAATAAAAGTACAATCATAAATAACAAGCAGAGAGGCTGAAATTGAAATAAGAATTCAATCATAAATAACAAGCAGAGAGGCTATATCAATAAAGTAGCCGACACTCAAGGGTCTTTTGTTAAGCCTTCGGATTAAATTTTAGAAATAGATTTTTTTATATTTTATATATATTCTTTTATTCTAAATGTTTAAAATTGGAATTAATACAACGTTTCTCGTAAATGGAATGAGATACGCCAAAAAAGACAAAAAATGTTTATTCAACTAGAAAATTGTATATTAGTATATAAGTTATAATTATAAATAAGTATAATGAGAAAATTCATCAATTAAAAACAAAGTGTTAATAAATTGAAGACAAATTTAAAAAAAGAGAGCGAAGGTCAAATATTGCAAAGAAATCTGCCCGCCCGGTACTCGGCGAATACAAAAGAAACATTATATTATCGCCGCATCTAAGAGGACCCAAATCTCTCAGACTATCTCGAAGACTAAATCATTCAAATCGAACCTTAAAATAGTCTCAAACCGGCCAGGCTTTTTCCACTGAGAATACTCTCAGATCTCTGTCGGTAGGGTACGCGCGCACGCCGGCGAATTTCAGTTTGCGCATCTTATCTTAGTCGCACAACGACTTTTCGTCAGTGTTGCTCGTTGCTACCAGGCCGTACAGTTGACATCACTGCGTTCTCGCCATTACTGTTTTTGTTAAATTTCCACGTTTTAGACCTCCTGAATCCGAAAAACAGGTCTTTACGAATGTGTCTGGCCGTCCGTGGATGGTTTTTTTTCGTTAGCACGATAACTTTCGAAAGAATGAACTGATTGGTTTCTCTTTGGAAATTCGTTTGCTATCTCAAAATGAAGGTGAAGTTTGTAAGATAGCCATTTTGTATACAAATTCAAAAGATACCTTCATAAAAATAGTTTTTTTCTGACTCAGGGAGTCTCAAAACGTGGAGATTTGATGAAAATCGACCATGTCCGATTTTACACAAAACCAAAACAATAATCTTGTCACCCCCATTTAAAGTTCGTTTAGGCACACCGTGATCCTTTATAACATTCTTAGGACGTCCGTAGATTGTTCTCAGGACATCCTTGAAAACATCCTGAGGATATTCGTAGATTGTCCTCAAGACGTCCTTAATAACATCCTAAGGACGTCCGTAGGACAACCTACGTACGTTATCAAGGACGTCCTCAGAATGTTATAAAGGATCACGTGGTGCCTAAACGAACTTTAAATAGGGATGACAAGATTATTGTATTGGTTTTGTGTAACTAAGCACATTTTCGTAGCAAGAAAAAGATCTTTCTACGACTTGCTTCTTTTGATAACTAAGCACATCTTAGAAATTTTCTGAATCATGTTTTTTCCAGAATTGGAAATTCTATTAAGAATTGTCCATAGTACTGTGAAACACGAACAATTTATTCGTATTACTTTTTTAATAAACTCAAAATTGTCAGCGTTATAGCATTTTCAAAATCCTAAAAAAAAACGAAAATTAACATTTTTAGCCATACAACGCATGACAAGAAAAAAGTCAGGAGTAAATAAATGATTATTTCGGGGAGCATTACAATGTTATCATACTCTTAATGGCTCATATTATACTCACAATGACTTATACGTCAATATCCAAGAATGTCCCAGGACATTTAAAACGTCCTAAGGACGTATTTTGGATGTCCCGGTTCCCACTGGGTATAATAAAGATAATTTGATAAACAATATAAAAATTTTAATATGTTTATTAATTAGTTTCAAAATTAATCTCAATATGAAAATATTCATAATCTTTAGTTTAATGTCAAAATGATTTTTATAAATAAAAGTATTTAGGAACCATAACAGAGTAATAATATTAGTTATAATGTTTTATATTTTGAAAAATTGTAAATTCTCAAATGTAATATTTTCACTACAATATTATAAACAAATAAATTAATATAATACAGTGGATTTTAGAAACTAGATATTTTGAAGATTATAAATATGATTTAGAACTGCGAGCGCGTATAATAGTTTAGTAACAACAAAAATTTGTTTTTAAGGATTCTTAAATGTAAATTTAACCTTTATTCATGTTATGGAATTTATCACTAATGACAGTTTGCAAGGGTAGAAGTTGGAAATGGTAGAATGGTAGGTCTTCTTCCATTACAATCCAAATGTAGCTTCCGAGTAATATTGTATTAAAGGCGTTTCTTCGACTGTGAAGTCTTATCAGAATGGGATTCAATTTCATGTAGGAGGCAGCCCTAATACACGATAAAATAGTTGCCGTTTTGTACTCCTTGTATGCGTTCCTTTTGTTATCCAGGTGAAGCCTGATTATAAAAAGATTAATTTTCATGTAAAAAGCGGCATTCATCATACGAAGATTATTGTTCAGCTTTCCTTTGCATGGAATTGGGCTTTCTTCTTTTTTTGATGGAAATAGCCTTCATGAGCCTAATTACTAGGATGACGCAGTACGCTAACATGTTGATATATATTTGTCTTAGCATGTCTAGCGAAGCATTGTGACTGGAAAAGTTTTAGAATTTTATTTTCAGTCCTCCCTCCTTAAGGTGAAACGGTACCTTCCTCCAAATAGTTTCAGCAAAACCACTCGCAAAATAATGCATTAATTCAAATTTTGTTTTTTGCATTGTTAAAAGTAAATCGAAATCTATTGCGGGCTTCTCTTTAAAATATTTTTTTTTCCTTTTTTTAAATTTGTATTAACAAAATCTTAGATTATCTAATTCCGCAAATTTTGGATGTTAAAAATGGGAGAAGCCCGCCATGCGGAAAGTAATAATAAACATAATATCAATAAAAAAGATTAAATTATTCATTTATTTAAACAAGGTTTTGCTGAAAACAAAGTAAAATAAACCAGGAAAAATTCTTCAGAAAACCGGTTTTTTAGTTCCCGGCTTTACCAACACTGATCACTGCTGATGTATTCTTGACTTGAGACTATCCTTGCGAAAACTGCAATGTCGGTAACATTGGTGAACTGATACCTGCGTATACCTCAGAGGGAGACGAAGCCCTTGCTTATGACTCATTATTTGAGAAAATATGTAGGTTATTATTTTTATAATTACGTAAATTAAATTTAAATTGCGGTGCGGTTAGTGGCGCCACCTCAGGCGAAAAGCGTGAGAATGAGATGAACGGGGAATGAGAGAAGCAGTTGTAGACGAGCAGTCTTTGTATACACACTCCTTTTACTTAGTTTCAAATTATACGAATATTTAACAAAGAGAAGTCTTCTTTCTTGTGTATGATTCCCATAATTTTTGGGGGCCCCTCCGGGATCTGCCTGTGAGGAGTGAAATAACGGCTTTACAAAGACAAAAGACGTATAAATAGTACAACTCAGAAATAAAAGACGTTTTTGTGGTATAGCGAATTTGGAAGAGTCCATTGCAGCTTAAGAGAACGATCATATTCCTGATCAAAGACGACCCGAGAGTGGCAGACCGCGATTCTCATTATCAAAGACGACCAGAGAGTGGCGGACGGCCGATTCTCTGAACATAAAGAGACAAAAGTAGCAGATGACGTTTTTCTACCAAGTTGTGAAGGCGGAATTAATGATGGCGTAAGACGAATCTGAATCGACGACACGAGTTCTACAGCGGGATCGAAACTGCGTAGCAGACAGCAAGCGATCATCAGTAGCAGTATTCTCGAATGCGTAACTGATAAGTATTCTGTTTATTTTTAGCGATACGAATTTTGTAAATCGATTTAATCTAGAATGGAAAAGTTAGTTCAAATTGAGTGCGTCAAAAAACAATTGAAAAACGCCCCTCGTAGCGCAATAAGTGCTTTGTATAGGTTAATATTCGAGGAAGAGGGCGATCGAAAAAATAGAAGCAAGTTGCGTGAGTTCTCCGGATTCACATTCGCGGATGAATCAGAGGAATTCCGAAAGAAGTTAGATTACGCTAGTGTTTTTTCGGTTGGTAACCTAACCTCAATTTGTAATGTATTGGGTTTAAGTTATCGAAGCAACAAAGAACAGCTCGGGCTTAGTATTATTCGTGCGCTTATGGACATAAATACTTTGGCCGAGCCCAATTCAGAAAACGAGTCAGAAGACGAGCATGAGTCTGAGGATGACGGTTTAGTAGATGACAAAAGTAATTTTGAGATTCCGGACGACGGTAATGATGACAAAGACGTAGGTGAGTCAGAAATAGATGAGCGTGATGGGGAATCTTATCAAGACCATATACCGACAGGTCCGCGAAAATCTCAAGCTGTACATTTTTCCTTAGGATTCAAAGATATTGAGGAAACAATTCGGGACTTTGACGGTAGTGAGAATTTCCCAATAGAGAGATGGTTGGCTGACTTCGAAGACGCAGCTGCCTTGTTTCAGTGGACAGATTTGGAGAAAGTTATTTTCACGAAAAGGTCACTGAAGGGATTAGCTAAGCTTTTTATTCAAAGCGAGTCGGGACTCGTAACGTGGGAAAAGTTAAAGACTGCTTTGCTTAAGGAATTTTCGACTAGGATATCAAGTGCTCAACTTCATGCAATGCTTTCAAAAAGAAAAATAAAGGAAACTGAATCCGTTCAGAAGTACTTTTTAATCATGCGGGAAATAGCTTCTCGGGGAAATGTTGAGACTGATGCTTTATTCGATCATGTCATCGAGGGTTTGGGTGATAGTGCTAGCAACAAAGCAGTTTTATACGACACTAAGAATATGAGCGAATTTAAAGAGCGATTGAAGACTTATGAAAAGATTAGAAAGTCGAGTCCGAAAGTAAATTCTCAGTCGTTTAAAAAGAAAGACGGTGTAGATGAAAAAAGGCGGAACCGACAAAAACCAAAAGTATACGTTGTTTTAACTGCGGAATAACCGGACATGTGTCCAACGATTGTAAAAATAAAGAAAAAGGCGCAAAATGTTTTCGTTGTAATAAATTTGGGCACATTGCTCCGAATTGTAAAGCCACTAAGGCATCTAATCCGTCAGATTCCGAAGCAAGAGTTAATTTCCTAAATGCTGAAGCAAAAAACGATTGTTATAAAGAGATATTAGTAGAAAATGTGGATATTAAAGCGTTAGTTGATACCGGAAGTGCATTGAGTTTATTGCGAAAAGATGCTTTGGCCGATATGAGATCAGTTAACATGAGCGAAACGAGATGTATAGCTACAGGATTTGGAGGCGGAAATGTAGAAACAATAGGATTTTTCCAAGCTGAAATTGTGATCGACGACGAGCCATATAATCTAGATCTCCACGTTGTTTCTGTAGAATCGATGCCAATGAAGTGCATAATTGGTCGCAATATTTTACCGTTAGCAGAAGTCAGAGCCGACAGAAACAGCGTAGAGATTAAGAAATACGCGCAAGACACTTTTTTAGCAAATATAACATTGTCAGAAAAGATTGAAATTGATGTTGGTCCGATTGACGATATTTTTGCATGTAAGAGAGCCGCAGATCTTTTATTGAATTATAAACCGAATCAAACAAAGAGTACTGATATAACGTTGAATATAAATTTGAAAGAAAATAAGCCTGTATTTAGTAGGCCTCGACGCTTGCCGCTTCCTGAGCACGAAATTGTGGATAGACAGGTGGATGAATGGATTAAAGACGGAATTGTTGAGCCTGGCTCATCTGAGTTTGCGAGTCCTGTGGCTCTTACGACAAGGAAAGATGGTACTCCTCGCGTTTGTATTGACTATCGAAGAATTAACAGGGTCATTGAGAGAGATAAATATCCCATTCCATTAATTGAAGACCAAATTGATGCGTTGAAGGATTCAAGGATTTTCAGTACTTTAGATCTCAGGTAAGGGTTCTTCCATGTAAGCGTCAATAAAGAAAGCCGTAAGTAAACATCCTTTGTAACGCATAAGGGACAATTCGTTTTCTTAAGAGCCCCATTTGGACTATGCAATTCACCTTCTGTTTTTCAGCGGTTCATTAATAACATTTTTCGTCCTTTATTGAACAAAGGACTTGTTTCAGTTTACTTTGATGATATTATTGTGTTAGAGAAAAACTTTCAAGAAGCGCTCCAGAACTTGCAAGCAACATTAGAGGTCGCTAGTGAATACGGCTTAGAAATAAATAAGAAAAAGTGTCATCTCCTGAAAAAACGTGTTGAATTTCTAGGCCAAGTTATTGAAGATGGTAAAATTTATCCTTCACCCGATAAGGTTTTAGCTGTAGTTAACTTCCCAACACCTAAAACGAACAAAGATGTTCAGAGCTTTCTCGGGTTGACTGGTTATTTCAGAAAATTTATTAATCAATACTCTTTGCTGGCTAAACCTTTAAGCGATTTACTTCGAAAAGACAAGGAATTTCAATTCGGGTTAGAGGAGCAGATGGCCTTTAGGTTATTAAAAGAAAAATCGAGTGATCAACCGGTATTGAAGTTCTTTGATCGTTCTCATAAAACCGAATTACATATCGACGCATGTAAAGATGGTCTAGCTGCAATATTGTTCCAACGACTACCCGATAATGATAGTTTACACCCTACGCACTACCTGAGTCATAAGACCTCTCCGATTCAACAAAAATATACTAGTTATGAGCTTGAAGTGTTGGCAATTATTTATGCTTTAGAGAAGCTGCGTGTCTATCTTCTGGGTGTAGCTTTTAAGATCGTAACTGACTGTTTGGCGTTCCAGCAGACGATGCAAAAGAAGGAGGTGTCTACGAAGATTTGGAGATGGGCACAGTTCCTTGAAGATTACGAATACACGATTGAGCACAGACCCTGTTCACGGATGCAGCACGTGGATGCGTTGAGCCGCTATCCGATTATAATGATTGAAGCAGAAGATGTCACCGCAAGAATCAGGAAGGCGCAACAGAGTGATCCGAGAATTCAGATGATTCTTGATTCTCTCAAAGATTCTTCAAATAACGACTACATAATACGCAATGGCCTGCTGTACAAGTTTATAAACGGGAATGACCTGTTGGTAGTACCTGACTGCATGGAAGTTGAGATCATCCGATCTACCCATCAGCGTGGGCACTATGCTGTTAAGCGAACAGAGGAGGTTATCAAAAGGGACTACTATATAGCATCTTTGACTGAAAAAGTCGCAAAATTTATTTCCAGTTGTGTCGCCTGTTTGATAGCCAATCGCAAGGAAGGTCGAAAGGAGGGATTTCTACATACGATTGACATTTTCGCAGTAATCGATGCCTTTACGAAGTTTACCTGGCTATATCCAACGAAGTCTACTACTACGCGAGAAGTTCTTGAGAGACTAGACAAACAGAATTTCATCTTTGGGAGTCCAGTACGCATAATATCCGAACGTCGAACGGCCTTCACCTATCAAGAGTTCCAAGAATACTGCAATCAAGAGAGGATCCAGCATCATCGAATAACGACTGGATTGCCGAGAGCGAATGGTCAAATTGAACGAATCAATCGTGTGATTATTCCGATTTTGACAAAAATCTCCCTTGAGAATCCTGAAAAATAGTACCAGCATGTAAATAAGCTTCAACAAGCGCTAAATTCAACCTTTCATCGAAGTATCGGAATGACTCCTTTCCGATTGCTTACGGGAGTTGAAATGCGTCG
>NC_046662.1:129219408-129221521 GCF_010883055.1 Belonocnema kinseyi
GATCAAGCTCACCCACATGAAACCCGGTCGAAAATTACGAGCTAAATTTCAGGGTCCTTATCAGATAACTAAAGTTAAGTCAAACGATACTTATGACGTCAAAAGAGTTGGCGACGGAGGAGGTCCTATGACGACGAGTTCCTGCGCGGAATATGTAAAACCTTGGGTTTCTTAAGTCATCCGAGGCGGATGACCATCCAGGATGGCCGATTGTAGGATTATTATTTTTATAATTACGTAAATTAAATTTAAATTGCGGTGCGGTTAGTGGCGCCACCTCAGGCGAAAAGCGTGAGAATGAGATGAACGGGGAATGAGAGAAGCAGTTGTAGACGAGCAGTCTTTGTATAAACACTCCTTTTACTTAGTTTCAAATTATACAAATATTTAACAAAGAGAAGTCTTCTTTCTTGTGTATGATTCCCATAAATATAAAATTATAATAAAGATATTACTGAATTTCCAAAGTTATTGAAGTATTTTGAATTAATACAGCGGAAAAATATACTAATTTCACCATTTATTCCAGATCAAATAATGTGAGATTCTTTCAGAAAGGTTTTCTTTCTGCCAAACCTCTTGAAAAATAATTCAAAAATTGCAATTTCGATTATTTAATGTTTTTTGGTACATATATTGATAAGGTGGGCTTCTTTCGAAATTAAATTATATTCTAAACTACACTTTCAATATCAATAAAATAAAAGTGATTATTAATCAATTTATATTTCGGTGGATTTCAGTAAAAAAACTATTTTTTTTTTCTAACAAAACACTCGAAAAATAATGAAAATTAGCATTTTTGTTTATTTAATGTTTGATTGATATACTTTCACATTTAGCGGGCTTCTCTTGATATCAAATTATAATCGAAACTACACTTTTAATATAACTAAAATGGAAGTGATTATTAATCAATTTATCTTTCCGTAGGTTTCCGTAAAAAAGTGGTTTTTTTTATCAAAACACTCGAAAAATAATGCAAAGTTTGAACTTTTGTTAATTAAAAAAATTTTTTGAATTCCAGGAATTAGAAAATTGACAATTTAAAATTCCCCAATTTAAAAATTCTTAAATAATAAAACTTCCTATACAGCTTATGATATTACTGAATTTGAAAAAGAAGCACAATATAAAATTAACATGATATAATTTCTAAAATAACAAAATATCCGATACTGTAATTTTCTAATTACTACAATTTCTATTTGGAATATTTTATTTTTGTAGAATTTTCAGTCGTCCTCCTGAAGCGGATTAGGTTTTGGGATTCTAGATGCTGAATGAAATTGTTTGACCGCGCCACGCCCCGAAGACCCGAACAGTGGCCCAAATATGACAATTTGTTCCAAAACAACCTAGCCTTAGAGCAGTGGTCGCCAAAGTTTTTGCTTGATTTTCAGGTACGGTCATGCTCCACCCGACTTAATTTTTTCTACTACTTTTCGGTCTATTCATGTACCTTAGTGTATGTGAGCTTACTCCAGCAAGGGTCTTCTGTCCACAGGCATGTCAAAGAAAAGAAATTTTTAATTTTTCAACTAGCGATTTTAAAATAGTATTATCAGCATCTGCGAATTTTTCCGATTTTCCGCGCCCGATTATGTTTTTATCTCACGCTTCGCGCTCGATTTTCCATTTATCTCGCGCTTCTCGCTCGATTATATATTTCCGCACATTCTTACGCAAACCTTTTAAAAATAATACTCAAAACATCCACCACTGAAATTTTGTGATTGTGAATTCTCTTTTGTTGAAAGAACTTAGCTCGAAGGTTTGAGATCACCTGCGGCACGCCACTAACGGCAACCGTACTCTGAGCTCGGTCTTTGCATTTCTCCCGCATTCGTGGACACACCTTTTAAAATCGAAGGTCAACGGGCCGAAAACTGTAATTTTTGTGATTTTGAACTCTCTTTTGTTAAAGCTCTTTCGGCTTTGACGAACACATTCTCATCACGTATCTCGTGCTTCGCACTCAATTTTGTCCAAAATGTCAACTTTTATACCGAGTGTATACATATGAAACCGGTATTGCCATTTAGCGGCCAGTAGGCACACTTGTAGGCACTGTCGGAACTTACCATTTGTGCTAATTGGCGTATTGTCATCT
>NC_046662.1:129221621-129230593 GCF_010883055.1 Belonocnema kinseyi
ATGGGGCACGCACTCAGCGAACAGCGCTTCACTTCTTACGAAAATGTTGGAAAATGGCTCGATGACTGGTTTGCTTCAAAAAACGAAGACTTTTTTGGAAAGAGGATTTCCAATGTATTTCCAATGATTTCCAATGATTTCCAATGATTTCCAATGATTTCCAATGTTGTGTAGCCAGCGAGGGCGCATACTTTGAATAAAATATTTGTTATCATTCTCTTGAAATAAATGTGTTTTTTTCTTGAAAAAATACCGGTTTCATATGTATACACCTGGTACATTACATAAAACACTTTTATATCAAAAATGATACATTCTTTATGTAACTCTGCCTGAGATTGCTTATTCAAAAATTGCAAAATAAAGAGCAAATTGTATTTATCATGATTATTTTTATATTTGTTTCTTATTTTTCTTTAAATTGCATTCTAAGCTGCGCTGAAACATGTATCATTGTGATAAATTTAAACCATTACAATTCATAATATGCATAAAAATTAAATCATACTAACTCTTATTTCCTTGTTTTTATAATTTAAAAAATTTTTAATTTTGTTTTTTACAATTAAATAAAAACTACTGCGCATCTGCATAGGGTCTAATAAAGGAACATATATAGGGTTCTATATAGGATCCTATGTCCTCTTCCGTCTTATCTGTCCTTTTTCCAAAAATTTTATTTTTTAATTTTTAATTTTATTTTTTACAATTGAAAGAAAATCTACTAGTCCTATCTAAAAATGATTAATAATAAATTTATAGATCTTTTCAGGCGAACATTTTTTGTATGCCAAAACTACGTATCCTATCAAAAATTATATCTCTTTTTTGGATGAACAAGTCTTGTCGTATTTTTTTCGTAGCTTGTGTCGCTAGTCCAAAAAATTTTTATTTTTTATTTTTAGTGTTGTTTTTTATGATTGAAAACAAAATCTATGCGTCCTATCGAAAAGTAATTTACTAGAAATTTGTAGTTCTTTTCAGGGTGCGCAATTTCAGCTCCTTCATTTTTTTCGCATCTTGCATAGTTGGACCAAAAACTGGAATTTTTGGATTTTTCATTATTTTTAGTATGATGAAATTGGGAATTTTTCAACTTTTCGACAAAATTAAAAAAGTTGTTATGATCATCTTGTAGAACTTTCAAAAATGAACGTTTTTCTTTTCTTGACCTTTTTCATATCATGCGTTTTTTGGCTTAAAATGTTCATTTTAGTATGTTTTTTCGGATTTTGAAAATGCTCTAACTCTGATAATTTTATTTTTACAGAAAAAAGTCATAGAGATACATTGTTGGAGTTTCTGAGTATTATGAATAACCGTACATGGAATTTTGAAAAATATTGGTTTCAAAAAGTTTTGATATGATCAAATTTTGAATTTTTAACTTTTCGATTAAATTAAAAAAGTTGTTATGATCACCTTGTAGGGTTTTCAAAAATCAACGTTTTTCTTTTCTTGACTTTTTTTCATAGCATGCGTTGTTTGGCTTGAGATATGCATTTTAGTTCGTTTTTTTGGATTTTGAAAATTCTCTAACTGTGATAATTTTCTTTTTATAGAAAAAAGTCATTAGCATAAATTGTTTGAGTTTCTGAGTACTATGAATAACCGTTCATAGAATTTTGAAATCTTGAAAAAATGTGGTTTCAAACATTTTGAAAACGTGCTCACATTTTGAATTTTGATCCAAAATAGCTGGGTTACGAACTTGTTATTTCTTTTTAGACCTTAAAAAAGTGTGCCAAAGCAGAATCCAATCTGATAAATTTTTCAAAAGTTATCGTACCTACAGAATACACACTACAGACAGACAAAAACCTTCGTAAAAATCGTTTTTTTAGACTCAGTGGGCTTCTCATTAGGATGAGAATGTAAAAAGACCATTACATACGAAATTGCACTCACTTCGATTATATGAACAGCAACACATTATTAAATTGAACAAAATTTAATTAAATTGTCGAGTTGGCGGAATATGAAACTTTCAAATATTTTAGATTTTAGCTTTACGATTTTTGACCGTGATAAATTGCAAAATTACCAAAGAAACGTGTTTTATTTCATAAAATTAGATTTTGTGGGCGCATAGAAAATTTATAAACACAATTTTATTAATTTAATTTTTTTCTTATTGGATGCGAATACATTAGTTGATATTTCACGCGTATATTTTGTAGGCGAGATATTTGTCAATTTGCTATATTTCCCTTCAGCTGAGCAGGTAAACCGAGAAACATGGTTTGATAAAAATGGTTGAATATTGTCTGTCTCTCTCGTTGCTAAGTTTCTCTTTCTAACAGGTCAAAAATTTTACCAACCGAATCCTACCAATTTTCGGGTATGAGGTTGTCTTCATACTTGCCAGGGGTCACTAGACTGTATTTCCGATTTTCTTATAGATGTCACTGCAGTCATTGCCGTGCTCAGCCAAGCCGACCGGTTCGCCTTATGGCGCTTCCTCAGGCTTGAAAATTAGCCCATGTATTATACTGACAAGTTTTCCTCCTACAATTCTGAATTGTATGATTTCATATTTCAACCACAATGCCTGGGAAGTAGCAAACCGCCATCATGAGTGTACTCATGGCGAACATTGTTCTTGGGCCTCTGGCTAAATATGAAACAGCGGGTGGTCTAGAGTGTTATTTTCTCGACGATACTTAAAACATCGTAAACCTAGGATCAAGCCGAGAATTTAGATAGATTGCCTGTCATGCCTCACTCAACTATCCTATTGTTAGAGATTACAGTCGGTTTGAAGAAATTATAAATGAGCAAATATTAAGGACCTTAATTTTAATATCCTGCATTCGGTTCATTACATAACGATAAAACGATTGAAAAAATAAACAAGAAAATCGGTTAATTCGTTCAATTTTTAGATACACCTTTTTTCTCTCTTCTCCGATTGTAAAACAAAAATAGCCTTCTTTTTCGAGGTGGGGACCTAGCCATAGAATTATAAAATTAAATGGCACAATGTGTACTGTTTATAAAAAAAACTACATTTTTACGTTCATTATTGTTAATTTTTAGCAAATATCCGTCGTCTTTTTCATACAACTAATTGCTAGTGGACAATTTTAATATTTCCCATTACTTTCAAACAATTTTCAATTGTTTACAGAAATGTAAATTATTTAAACAATAATTGATTCCTAAAAATGTTACAAACAATCGTAGTTTCTGATTGAAATGTAATGGCTTGTCATTCTTTGGAGTAGTACATTTTTGTAAAAACATTATATCATCATTTAAGCCATTATTTACTGTCTATTTTCCAAATTTTTAAACATTGAGCTAGAGATGTCCACTTTTTCTAAATCGGTATGCTATGCTACTTTTTGTTAAATAATTACATAATTTTGATAGATTTCTTTTAATGTTTAATAAATTTCTATTCGTTTAAACAATCCTAATTTGCTCAATCAGTTTATTTACAATAACTAATTAGTGTATTACATGACTGTATAGTGTATACAAAGAATAGATGAACCACCTTTTAATTGTTTAAGCAAATATAACTTGTTTAAATAATTAATTTTTGAAAAATACTTTTCAAATCGCATTTTCTGAGTTAAAAATAATATTCAATGATTTCGAGCACTCGTAAATTCTGCTAAAATCGTAATGTTATTGTTTATACAATTAATTATTGATTTTTTCTTTAAATTTGTGTCAAATTAAGTATGGATGGTTTACATCAAGAAAACAACGTCAACAACAAACAGAAAACAACATCAACAAAAATTTGCTTAGAAGAACAATGTAGAAAAAGTGGACATCTCTGCCCCACTTTTTAGAACATTCTGCATTACATTCATTACACAACGACGAAACGATTAAAAAAAGATAGAAGAATGTCGGTTAATCCGTTCAATTTCTGTTAAGAGTTTTGGTAATTTTTCATAAGATTACATAACATTAAAAATATTATTATTACTTAATTAATCTATATATATATATATATACCAAAATGCTGAAAATAGATCTTGCGCCAAGAATTGGACATTGATCGGAAAAGTATGGAATTTTCATTTTTTTTTCTTTTCAAGGTTGAAACTTGAAGAGTACGCAATTCGTAGCCTCTTCTTGAGCAATTCCTTTTTCAAAATGTTCAATTGAAAACTCTGCAATCATAGACATTCATATTTTTTCTATCTTTTTTGTTGAATCTTTATTTGTTTCAAATAAAACTGCTTGCATCACAATAAATGTGTTGTTTGGTCAGAATTGAGGAACTATTTTGCTTCGAAATTCATATTCTGTCGTTCAATTTCACTGTGTTTCATTCGAAAAATTAAAATATTATTCACAGAAACGAGGGAGCCTACTTTTTCGAGGTGGGCATCGAGTCATACAATTCGACGTGCCCAAATGACAGGATGCCATCTCGGTAGGACGAAATAAAAAGGTGCCGTCTCGGGTGGCGAAACATGGAAGCTTAAGAATCCCATATAAATATTATTGGAAACACCAACGCCCTCTGAAGTAGGGAGCCTTTTTATTTGGTTCTGCCGAAATAGAACCTTGTCATTTGGACACGTCGAATTATAATATTAAATGGCACAATGTGTACATTTTATACTATGTTAAAATTTTACATAAGTTATAAATATATAAACAACAATTCATAGTCAATCATGAATAATAATTGACAATAAATGCAGGTATTAAATGGATATTACCAAACATTTCACAAAGCTATCAATGATTTTAAATTCAATGATTCCATAAATAATTCACAAACATTTCAAAATTTCTGTAAAGAATTCTGGTACATCTCAAAGATTGTACAAAGATTTTAATAATTTCCGAAAGATTTCACAAAAATTATGAGGGTTTCGCAAGGATTTCCAATCGATTTACAAGATTTCCATGATTTTCCAACGACTTCACAAACCATTCAGATATATTTAACACATTTCACAAACACTTCAATTACTTTCCAAAGATTTCCGATAGATTTAAAAGATTGTACGAAGACTTCAATAATTCTCCAAGGACTTCAAATAATTAACAGACAAGATAGAAAAAATATGAAATTCTATGATTGCAGAGTTTTCAATTGAAAATTTTGGAAACACTGGCGGACAGAAGAAACCGAATGGAACCGAAAGAAATTGCTCAAGAAGAGGCTGCGAATTTCTTACTCTTTAAGTTTCAACCTTGAAAAGAAAAAAAAATGAAAATTCCATACTTTTCCGATCAATATCCAATTCTTGGCGCAAGATCTATTTTCAGCATTTTGGTATATATATAGATTAATTAAGTAATAATATTTTTAATGTTATGTAATCTTTTGAAAAATTACCAAAACTCTCAACAGAAATTGAGCGGATTAAACGATATTCTTCTATCTTTTTTTAATCGTTTCATCGTTGTGTAATGAACGTAATGCAGAATGTTCTAAAAAGTGAGACAGAGATGTCCACTTCTTCTTCATTGTTATTCTAAGCAACTTTTTGTAGATGTTGTTTTCTGTGTGCTGTTGACGTTGTTTTCTGTATGTAAGCCATCCATACTTAATTTGATATAAATTTAAAAAAAATTAATAACTAATTGCAAAAACAATAACATTAAGATCTTAGCAGAATTTACTAGTCCTCGATATCATTGAATATTATGTTTGACTCAGAAAATACGATTTAAAAAGTATTTTTCAAAAAGTAATTATTTTAATAAGTTATATTTGCTCAAACAATTAAAAGGTGGTTCATCTATTCTTTTTATACACTATACAGTCATGTAATACACTAATTAGTTATTGTAAATAAACTGATTGAGCAAATTACGATTGTTTAAACGAATAGAAATTTATTAAACATTAAAAGAAATCTATCGAAATGATGTAATTATTCAATAAAACGTAGCATAGGATACCGATTTAGAAAAAGTGAACATCTCTAGCTCAATGTTTAAAAATTTGGAAAATATAAAGTAAATAATTGCTTAAATGATGATAAAATGTTTTTACAAGAATGTACTACTCCAAAGAATGACAAGCCATTACATTTCAATCAGAAAATACGATTGTTTGTAACATTTTTTGGGATTAAATTATTGTTTAAATAATTTACATTTCTGTAAACAATTTAAACTTGTTTAAAAGTAATGGGAAATATTAAAATTGTTTACTAGTAATTATTTGTATGAAAAAAACGACGGATATTTGCTAAAAATTAACAATAATGAACGTAAAAATTTAGTTTTTAATTTCTGGCTCATATTTGGAGCGCTGTGTGTGTGGAGGGGGGTGTTGGAAATAAAATTTATTATTATGGATTCATTTCGCAAACACTCCATCTTGTAAATTGATTGGAAATATGTTAATAATTTTTATTAAATTTTAGCAATTAACATTTTAACAGTACACATTGTGCCATTTTATTTTAAAATTCTATGGCTAGGTCCCCACCTCGAAAAAGAAGGCTCCTCCGCTTTCTGTGAATAATATTTTAATTTTTCGAATGAAAAGCAGTGAAATTGAACCACATGATATGAATCTTGACGCAAAACATTTAATCAATTCTGACTAAGAGCACATTCATTGTGACGCAAGCAGTTGTATTTGAAACAAATAAAGATTCAAGAAAAAAGATGTAAATTCCCTACTTTTCCGATTCAACAGTTTCCAATTTTGGGCGCAGCATCTTTTTCATTTAGTATTTTTTGTCGTACAATCGGAGAAGAGAGAAAAAATGGGTATCCAGAAATTGAACGGATTAACCGATTTTCTTCTTTCTTTTTTTAATCGTCTTATCGTTATGTAATGAACCAAATGCAGGATATTAAAATTAAATTCCTTAATATTTTTTTATTTCTGATTTCTTTAAACCGACTGTAATCTCTAACAATAGGAAAGTTGAGTGAGGCATGACAGGCACTCAATCTAAATTCTCGGCTCGATCCTAGGTTTACGATGTTTTAAGTATCGTCGAAAAAATAACACTCTAGACTACCCGCTGTTTTATATTTAGCCAGAGGCACAAGAACTATGTTCACCATGAGTACACTCATGATGGCGGTTTGCTACTTCCCAGGCGGAAATTTCTAATTTTCAAGCCTGAGGAAACGCCTTAAATTGTTCGTTCTTGTTGTGTCGAAAGCTGAATGGCACCTGGGGAAGGCAAAGCTGCTGACCATCAGGTAGCATGTTGTTGAGAGAATACGGATACTATCTGACGCTAAGAGAAGTCTAGAGCGGAGAGAGAGGTGGATCAGAGAAAATCAACAGTTTCTATCTGACCCATCTCGACTCTTCCAAGAACCTTGAGTTATTGTCGACCACCCGCCCAACCCAGAGGCGGTCGAAATCTTTTAGAGAGAAGTCTACGAAGTGCAGCATAGACTGGAAGAAGACTCAGAAAATATAAATAGCTTCAAGGAGCTGTGTGATGCCCTTATAACATGTAATGAAGAATGCCCACCTATCACTACCGAGAAGGTTGATTTTCTCTGATTCACCTCTCTCTTCGCTCTAGACTTCTCTTAGCGTCAGATAGTATCCGTATTCTCTCAACAATATGCTGCCTGATGGTCAGCAGCTTTGACTTTTTAAGTGTGTGATAACGGGTCCGGAGTTTGAGCGCGAACTTTCGAACCTTGGCGGTAAAATTTCTGCCAGATTTGATGTAATCAATCACATACTGAATGTGGGTCGCGTACTGACTTGCCCAGCCTATCTGTATAGCGAGTTGATGCATTCGTGTTTTGGTCTTATGATCGACCGTTTGTTTTGTTTTAAGGTTCGCATCGGTCAAACCTATCGCCTCATTATACACTAGGGTGGGCTAAAAATCAAAATATGGGACATTTTGCGTCACACATATCTTTTTTATGTCGACTATTTTTCGATCAGTTTGATAGTTCTTGAGAAAAAAATCTAAAATTTAAGAAAATTATAAGATTTAAAAAAAAAATGCTGACAAAGAGTTTTCTTTTTATATATTTTTTTTTCATCTAGAACCAGGAAAACGACATTCAAATGTTACATAACATTTATGAAGTGCAGTTCCCAGCTAAATTATAGTTTTAAAATAATTCCCAGGACTCACGACGAGGACGAGACTGCACGACGAGTCCCATCCTGCCCAACCCATCCTCTCAACTAAACGGGCAGCTCATCTCTTGCTATTCTCCAACTTCTATGTTTTAAGTATTATGTGATAGAAGATCGTAATTGACTTTGCTGTCGTATTACTGCGGTTGGTTTTAGTGTCGCCTCCCTTTCTCTGTTGCCGGCTTGTACTAGCTGTGGTAGAGTAGGCGTTCTGCTTACATAGCCCCTTCTTGGGAGTAGTTCGGCATGATTTCGCAGACGTTGATGCGAAAAGTGCGATAGCTCCGGGTGTTTCTCGTACAACTGAGCATGCACTTGTGCCATGTAACCCCGTTCAGGGGCCACACTCGCATCGCAGTACTCTAGCAAATCGCGATTCAGTCGCTCCGGTCACCTAAAGGTCCCGAGATTCCGCCGATTTATCGCATTGAATCTATCTTAATTGGCTCCCCCAGCTCCAGAGTGGTCGGCATTGTTGGCCGACCCATTGTCGGGAGCCCTGCGCGTTCTATTCTTTTGAACCGCACTTCCTACAACTATGTTGGTTGTTGTTATTGTTGTTCTCACGAGAAGCTAGGGAAAGGGGTTCGTTCATCCTTGTAGAGCCCCATATGCAAGGATAAGGCTGCGTACTCTGAGAGGTCGCCCGGTATCCCAGAGTCACCGTTCTAGACACCTGGCTCAGGTGCCATTCAGCTTGCAGCACGGTTTTCACACTTCCGCTTGGAAGTTAATTCCTTCGGAACCACCCCTGTACAATTATCCGCAACTGCCTATTTATTTTTGTAACCATATTCAACAGAAACCCTTGGTACAGGGACCCTCTATCCGCAACCGGAGGACGCGTTCGGTGGCTTTGTCATAGGCCCTTCGGTTTGACTTTAGAAGAATCAAAACCGAACCGTTT
>NC_046662.1:129230693-129233939 GCF_010883055.1 Belonocnema kinseyi
CATAGACAGTTGATACATTGTTACCAATTAATTATTTGTCTGTACAAAGAACTACATATTATTATGATTGATAAGGATGTACGCGGAGACAACTTTTCAGTAATTGAGTTATCTAGAGGGTTTGGTTTAAAATTTTTGATTTGTTTCTAACCCTTTTGTTTTATTGCAATTTTTGCGTTTGCAGGAGATGCTATTTTTTCTAAAACACTTGTATTTTTATTTTATTTGCTGCTTCTTTCGTGTAATACTTTTGGAATTTTAGGTTTATTTGGCTCATTTTCATTCAGGTTTATCATTGAATTACATTTTTGATCGCATTCCGTTTCACTATTTAGTTCCAATTCATCGGTATTTTTTATATTATATTTTCGTTTTGATTCCGTTTCTTTATTAACAGTTATCTGATCCTGCGCAAATTTGGACTCTTTAGTGATAAAAGGAATAGGATATGATGGGTTCGAATGTATACTATACAATTTTTCTGAAATTAAATTTTAAATTTTTCTTGTCGGAGGTATTTTCTTCCTAGAATTCCATCTGTACTCAGGGGAAAGTCTAAAGAGACAACGTGAAAAAGCACCATGGATTTTTTTATTGGTAATTTTTTTGCGCCTATAGTGGAGATTTTAGTTTGAGTCAATTTGATCAGGAATTTTACTCTTTTGTGAGGCTTCTATTTCTCTATGCTAGTTTGACGCTCTTATTTCGTCTCGTTCGTCATTGCATCTGTTCGACGAGCGGAATGCGAGTTTAAATCTGAGAAGTCTGTAAGGGCCTGGTTAATTTCATTTATCTGATAGTAGAGACTAGGATATCCTGTACTTTGCAACGTAGTCGTTGGAAAATAAGGATTGTGTGGTTACGGATACTCGTGAGTTGGAATGTGATTATTTGAAATATTAGAGCTGTTCTTATTCAGGCTATTTGAAAAACCTAGTATATGAGAACGTCTGTAATGCGGATTTTTTGTGTATTCGAAGATTTCATAAAACGAAAATAGGGGCTAAGACTAGGATCCCGTGACCATGAATAATGATGGTGATCTTGTTTTGAAGCACGATGATAGTTTGAAGCATATTGAGGGCATATTTTAGGAGAGTAACTCTATCGAATAATTCACTAACGTGCCACTCATTTTAACTGCGCTAAAATCGACTTCACATACTGCGGGTCACAGTTGACCGGCACTGTTGATTCGCAGTTTATAATATCGCGAATATGGCGAAACACTTGGCCATAGATGACATAATTGATTCACTAAGGGTGCGATTGATATCGCCAGCGAATTAAGTTTGATTGAACTTGCAAGGTGGAATAGATAAAAGTAGAGGGACCGATATGGAAAGAGAAGAGATGAATGAAAATAATACGAATGAAATTCCAGCAACTATCTTTCCTGTCGGAATGATACAAACCCCTTTCCAAATAATGTCAAATTGGCCGATTAAATTTAAAAAAAAAACACGGAAAATAGTCGAACTTATTTTTAAAATAATTTAATAAGATTTAAAAGAGGGTATAAAATTAACGAACGAGATATTTTAGAAAATTTAGATTCTGTTTTTGAAGAAGAAGCATTAGGTTGGTTTCAAGTAAATAAAAATAATTGGCAATTGTTAGATAATTTATTAAAGATTTAAAAGAAACTTACTTAAATGAGAGATATACTGAAACAATTAAAAATAAAATAAAATTTTGCAATCAGAAAAAAGACCAAGGCATTCATGCTTTTGTTACAGAAATTAAACAATTATTTGAAAAATTAATGCCACATGCGAGCCTGGAATGGCAATTGAGAAAGACCTATGAAAATTTAAGAAGTGAATATAAAGTGTACATTTCAAGAAATGCTTTTTCGAACTTTTCAGAATTAGAAATTTTAGGTCGATGATGGGAAACAGAATGATCAAAATCTAAGATTAGAGGTCAACAGTTAAGCATTTTAGATAAAGATAATGTCAAAATTGATAAAAATAAAAGCGAAACATAAAATAATCAAATTCAAAATAATATAAAAAATAAAAATTGAGGTCACAAACTAAATTATGATCAAAATCAACAGAAACAATTTAGGCCGAGGTATCGTAGCCAACAAAATATGCAGCAATACAAACCAAGATTCCCAAATGGAAATCCGAAATTGTTTAATCCAAGATTTTCAAATAATAGTTCGAATTATACAAATAATAAAAGATATCCAGGAAATCAGAGGTTCATGCATAGTAACAGTAATTTAAAAAATCAAAACACAGCTGGCCAAGCATTATTGTATGCAATGAATCAGTTATTAGGAAACACACACACACGACAATTTGAAAATACTCTACAAATACCAGCGCTTTTATATCACCTGGAAGAAAATAAAAATAAATCTGAAAATAAAAAAGATGAGAAAGGACAGAAAAACCATAATGCGATTTCAGAATATGAAAAAAGTATGATCGCGAGAACGCATTACATGCTACAATTGCGGGAAAGTAGGCCATTCACGACGTGATTGTTGGTATAGTTTAGATCAGGGAAACGCATACGGTCGCTATTGAAGGCGGAAAATAGCAGGAAAAACCAAAGACCGCCAGAATTACTTGACACATACACTTATATAGGTGAAAAATTTATAAATACAGTGAACGAATTAGATTACGAAATAAAAAAGCCAATAAATGACGTATTAATGGTAGCTAATGGTCAAAAATTAAAAATTACAGGACAAGTTTTAATCCCTATTAAAGTAGGTCATAAGGAAAAATACTTATTATTTAGACTGGTACAAAATTTAAGATCGATAGGAATAATGGGAATCGATATGATTGAAATATTAAGTTTAAAAATGGATTATGAGGAAAAGATTTGGTGGTTACCACAATTACCAAATATTAAATATGAGATTGAATCAAATTTAATTAAAGTGCAGGAACCAATAATTAAAAAAACGAAAGAAAATGCGAAAGAGAATGAGAATAGGGAAAGTGATAAGAGTAAATTAAAATTCGGATTTAAGATTAGCCTGCGAAACAACATGCGAGAGAAAGAGACAGGTTTGCTACCGTGCGAAGTCTCTTCTTCCGTTTCGCCAATACCCCACCCCAACCCCTCCTTACAGGTGAAACACTAGACTCGATCCTGCCAACAACCCAGTCGGCAGCAGTGATCCCAGATCTGAAACGAGATGCGGTCCAATTCTATGACAGGGCTATGTCCGTGTGAATATAGTAGGAGACGCTGTAAATGACTGAGTTGCGCGCG
>NC_046662.1:129234039-129253498 GCF_010883055.1 Belonocnema kinseyi
ATCGTCCGCATCGAAATCTGAAAATATTAAAATCCCAATCTCCTGAATTTATTTGAAAGCAGTTAGCTGTTAGCAGATAGATATATAAATAGAATCGACGAAATGCTCCCACTGGCAATCGTGCATCTTCGAGTTTTCAAATTCAGAAGAGGAGAAATGGGTTGCGCGCGCAACTCAGTCATTTACAGCGTCTCCTACTATATTTACACGGATATAGCCCTGTCATAGTATTTGACCGCATCTCGTTTCAGATCTGGGATCACTGGTCGGCACAGAGTGTACGGGAGCATGGTGCCCCACACAATAGACCCCACATGGCGAGCGACTCAACACTGGCACGTGCCAGCGTGGGCTTACAGAGATTAGATAAGCGGGTTAATTGAAATATAGTGAGAGAAACGAAAACGAATAAGGATAGAAGCAAAATAAACACGAAATTAAAGGCGAAAAATAAAGATAGGAATTTAGATACAGAATTTAAAGGGCCATTGGAATGCGATAAAGAGAAAAATGATTCTAAATTAAAGACGGTGTTAGATAAAAAGGAAGAAAAAATTTATTCAATAGAAAAATTATTCGAAATTAGGAAAAGTCATTGGTATAATTTTAGAAATAATGCCTTAATAAATAATAATATTACGCGCGTGAAAATAGAAAAGAAGAAAAATTTAGAATTTTGCGAGGAAATTTCTGAAGGCATAGTAGAGTTGAATGAAGCACAACAAGCACAATTAGAAAATCTGATTAAAAGAAAAGTAATAGATCAGGGAACAGAATTAAAACCGACCCATTTGACTAGCCATAATATAGTTGTGCAAAGTCACGAACCCATGAAGCAAAGATACTATTACGTATCAAAGAAAATAAGAGAGATTATGTACGAGGAAGTAGATGGACTTTTAGGAGAAAAAATAATAGAACCATCGAATAGCGATTGGTCAAATCCGATTGTAATGATAAAAAAACCGAATGGAAAATATAGACTTTGTTTGGATCTTATAAAAGTAAATAAAATCACTTAAAAAGATTTATATCCAATTCCGATAATGTCTAAAATATTAGACACACTGAGATCAACAAAATACATGTCAAAAATAGATCTTCGTTCAGCATATAATCAGATACCGTTGGACGAGGAATCTAAACCGATGACAGCTTTTATTGTTCCGGGCAAAGGAATGTATCAGTTTAAGAGGATGCCATTTGGATTAACAAATGCTCCTGCTACATTCCAGCGCTTGATGGACAGAATCATAACACCAGAATTAAAGCTGCATGTATTCTGTTATCTTGACGATATAATTATAGTTTCAAAAAATTTTGAAGAACATTTAAAATGCTTAGAAATTGTTTTAGATCAAATTAAAAATGCAGGTTTAACAATAGGTTTGGATAGATGCAAATTTGGGTGTTCGGAAATAAAATATTTGGGTTTCAAAGTGAATGAAAAGGGATGACAAGTTGATGAAAAAAAAGTTGAACCAGTTTTAAATTTTCCAAAGCAAAAAGCAATTAATCAACTTCAAAGACTTATAGCAATGGCTTCATGGTTAGCCGTAATCTGGGCGATTAGAAAGTTTAGACCATATTTATAGGGTTATTCTTTTAAGATTATTACAGATCATATTGCATTAAAATGGTTGCATAACTTAAAAAATCCTAAAGGTCGATTAGCAAGATGGGCTTTAGAATTGTTAGAATACGATTATGAAATTGTATATAGAAAAAGAAGTTTAAATTAGGTACCATATATCAAGGTCAAATGAAAATCACATAAAAGTCTCAAGTATTTTAGCCAGCACAATACAATTAAATGAAAACTTTTTTAAAGAAATTGAAGATAACTGGTATAAAAATAAAATGATACATGTAAAAAATAAACCAGAGGAAAATCTTAATTGGCGAATACGCGATTATCAATTATATTTTTATAGACTCGAACCTCTAAATTCAAGCCTAAATTTAGATAGCAACCCGTGGAAATTAACATATTTCCGAAAATTATTTTTGACCAGGAATGTATTCTTAAACTTTAAAATATGTGAAAGAATGCCATGATTGTCAGAGAATAAAACCAAAAGTAAACAATCAGATGGGTTTGATGGGAAAGCGAATAATAGAAGAACCATGGAGGTAGTAGCATCTGACATGATGGGTCCATTGCTAATGACAAAATCGAAAAATCAATACATTTTAGTTTTTGTTGACACGTTTACAAAATGGGTATAAATAATTCCAGTAAAAAATAAATGATCGTCAACCCTTGAAAAAGAATTTCATAAGCGTATAATTTCTAAATGGGGAACACCTAGAATTTGGTTCATAGATAATGGAAGAGAATATGTAAATAAGTCAATAATTAATTTGACAAAAACTTTTAGTATTAGACACTCGAAAACACCTAAATATCATGCACAAACAAATCCAATAGAAAGACCAGCTTTTTTAAATTTAGGCAGAGAACTTCAACCTATACAATCTTTGATGAAAGATTTAGACGGAAAAAACGAAATAGAATTTCAAGAGTCAGAAAAATGGGCACATAGAATGAAAACATAAAAAATAACTAGAGAAGAGGTAATTAAAAATTTAGATATCGCACGTGCATGAATTGATTGACACCACGGATAACGACAATAAATAACACAAACACATACATTTACAAAGAACAACCAAAACAGAGAAAAGTATTTATTTTCAGAAAAATGGACCCACGTTTGATTCTGAAGTGTAAGGATTGCCTTCTGAGCTTGGTGGGGGAAGAATTGTTGACCTATTCATGTAAAAAATGGGCTGACCTTCTTTAACCACCATCAACAGAAACATTGGAGAAGAAAATAATAAGAATGAAGGAGATAGATAGAAGGAGATAAGCTGAAGTCGAAATGGAAATGAAGAAGGCGATAAAAAATATTAGAGAAAGAAAATTTTGGAAAAAAGAAGCAAAATGTTTGACGAATATGGGTCAAAAAGAGGGGGTCTACGAATTAGAAAACTGGCAGAGGAAAAACGAAAGTTTTATGGATTACCAACTATGGAGGAGATAAGAAAAGAATTAAAGGAGAAAAAGAAAAAGAAGAGGAGAAAATGCGGACACAAGAAGAAGAAGAAGAAGAAGAAGAGAAAAAATTAGAAGAAATTTAAAAAAAAATTAGAATCGAACAAGAAACAGAAGAAATGAGAAAACTATTAAAAATAAGGCAGGAGAAATATATTTAGGAAGCGACAAGGGAAAGGAAAGAAGACAGCTAGAGAAGGAGAGATTAAGAAAAAAGGAAGAACGGGAGGAGAAAGTGATAAGAAGAAAGTAAATAACAAAAGCTCTGAAGGAGGCCGAGGAGAACACAAAAGAGCTACAACCTATCCAAGAAGAGAAGGAAAGCTCATCGACGGACTGGGACACAGACGTGTAGACTAAAATAAAAAACTTACTTTACTTTCCCACATACACCACAGAAAAATTTATTTCTACCCTTTACCAACACAACAGAAAAAATAATTTTACTCTTTTCATACATCAGAGATATAGATATTTTTTGAAATTTGATTTAATAATTCAATTTAAATTTGATTTAAAGAAACGAATTTTACAATGAAAATTTATGAGTTGCAAATAAAAATAAATACGGCTATAAGAGGCCAAGTTTGATTTCTACTTAAAAATAGAAGTCGATTTTAGAGATAAGTTAATTTTCAAGAAAGAAGAATCACGGAATGCGGAACTTCAAAAGGATACTCATCTGAATTATTAATATTGAAAAATTTTTATTTATTAATTTTTTAAATTAAAGAATCTAGATTTTACATATTTTTTAAAAGAAAAGATCAGGAAAAAATGTTTTTTTTTTCAAAAAGCAGGATGTGTTAAAATTTTGTTCCAGCTAAAAAGAAAAAGATGGAAGCCCTAAAGATGTGGCAGTGTAGGCATTGCGAGAGGATGGTTCCTAGGGAAACCTACATTTTTCATGACACCTATTGCGGCGAAATATCAAACCGGATTAAAAACTAACACATTGTTTCGGATTCGACCAGAACCAGATATATAAAAGGAGGTTGGATTGAGATAAATCAGGAATTCAAAGAAATGATTAAAATCGCATGCAAGAAGGAAGAAGGGACAATTATAGAAAATAATATGGAAGACGAGGAAAAACGAAGCAATGACGAAAAAGAAGAAGATCATTTATATTTACAAGTAGACGTTTCCGATGAAGAAGACGGTTTCACATTTGACCTGGAATTGGAAAGGTGCGAGGTAATCTTTAAGGAATAAACCTCGTCCCGGACAGAGGGGGGGGGGGTTGTAATAAGGTTACATCTACCCCGCTATCGCACGGCTCTGCGGGCCCATGATTAGGAGTCCAACCTCAGTCCATATAAGCGTAGACTTGCCCCGAAGGCAAGCTGGTCTTGTGTTCCCTTTCCATTAACTTGGTCACTTCGGTTCACACGTTCCTAACCCCCTTAACCACAACGCCACGCCATTCGCCCGGAAAGATCTCCAGCAATCAGCCCCGTCTTTAAAGCATTATCTCCGAAGAACATTTCCGACGGCTCCGGAACCTTGGGTTCGCTGCCCGGGTTGGCTTAACAACGCTCGCCCGCCCTTGGCTTCGCCGCCTGGTTCGGGCTATCGTGATTTCCCAGTCACCTGCTGTGAGTTTAAATAAACCCTACTTATGTTTACATGGTTTGTTCAATAAATTTACCCAGTTCTCGACTTCCAAATCATTACCTTTCCCTAATTTGCGAGATCCCTCACAATGATGGGTGGACAGAATCACCAGGTCCGTACACGCTCCTAGGTCACACGTCAACACGTTGGAAGCCGTTGAGAACATGGCTTCAACTTCGATTGGTTCATCTTCTACTAAGGATTGTAGTCGCGTCCAAATGGGAAAGAGGGGTAGTGAAACGATTCAACCTCACAATGCTGCAATCAGAGAATTGCCGTGCTCCTTATGTGCAGGTAAGCATTCTATTATTTTTTGTCCACATTTCCAAGAGAAAAGATGAAAAGCAGAGGAAAGAACTTGCAAGAAAGCCCACTCTGTGTTACAACTGTCTGAGGAAGCACATAGTGCACAGTTGTCTTTCTGTGAGGCAGTGCCAGATCAGCAATGGAATTCACAATACGATACAGCATCATCCTCCCTCAAATAATAGATCTCAACCTGGTTCCTCAGAAACTGCCTTCCTTCCACTTGAACTTACTAACTCTTCCACTCAGAATCCCCTGAGTAAACATTTTTCTAATTCTTTTCCTAACTCTACAGATTATTCGAATGCTCACCACACACAATCATCCATGTGACTGGAGGGATCTGTCCTACTAGCTACTGCTCTTGTCGACACTGAATCTTCAGATGGAAGTCGTCATCGAACTCGAATACTACTGGGCCAAGGGGCTCAGACATCTTCAATATCGTAGTCACTTGTTCAGAGATTAAGACTGACGGGAGCAAACACTATCATCTCGGTGCTCAGTGTCAGCAATCTAAGCACGAAACTAACCAGAGGACTGGTTCAAATAAAGTTTTGCTCTCAAATTATTCCTGAAACTATTTTTATTGTAAGAGCAATAAAGTTATCGAGACTAACTTCATATGTAGCTCCTGATGGTACCCATAAAGGGGATTGGGAACATCTGAATGGTTTTAAATTGGCCGAACCTTTATTTGCAAACCGGTGGAATTATGGAAATGATTCTATGGGCAGAGGTCTACTCTTATGTTATTGAGGAGGGACTAAGAAAAGGGAGTTTAGGAACTTCAACCGCTAAACAAACTTCGTTGGGTTGGATTCTTTCATGACTTCTTTCAGGGGAGTTTTCATCTTATAGTCATTCTCTTGTTGGATTACAAACGATGATTGATTATCAACTACTGAATTTACTACGGACATTTTTCGTCCAGGAGGATGTACCTTCGATCATTTCTAAATATAGTGTGAGGGATCACGGGAGCCCGAACCGAGCTGGGAAGCCCAGAACGGGCGAGCGTTTTTAATAGAACTCGGGCAGCGAAGCCAAGGTTCCGGAGCAGTCGCTGTGGCCGTTGTGTTTGGTATCAAGGGGTTGGGAACCTGCGAACCGAAGTGACCAAGCTACTCCCATATCTTTATTTCTTCCATCATCTTCTTATGAGGTGAAACATAATTTAACACATCCTACTTTTTGATAAAAAAAAACAAAATAACATTTTTTTTTCTTGATATCTTTTTTATTTTTTTATTTCAAAAACATGTAAAATCTAGAGTTTTTATTTGAAATATATGTTTTCCAAATTTCTTATCTTAATATATTTTTTTCAACATTTTCTGTATTCTCCATTCCAATAAGTATCCTTTTAAGATTCTGCTTTTCCGTGATTCTTCTTTCCTGAAAATTAACTTATCTCTAAAATCTACTTTTATTTTGAAGTAGAAATCAAACTTGGCTTCTTATAGCCGTATTTATTTTTATTTGCAACTCATAAATTTTCATTGTAAAATTCTTTTCTTTAAATCAAATTTCAAAAAATATCTATATCTCTTATGTATGAAAAGAGTAAAATTATCTTTTCTGTTGTGTTTGTAAACGGTAAAAATAAATTTTTCTGTAGTGTATGTGGAAAAGTAAAGTACGTTTTTTATTTTAGTTTACACGTCCCAGTCCGTCGATGAGCTTTCCTTCTCTTCTTGGATAGATTGTAGCTCTTTTTTGTTCTCCGCGGCCTTCTTCAGAACTTTCTTTATTTTCTTTCTATAATTTTTTCCTCTAAAAGTCTGTCTATTTCCTCATACACGAATTCCCTAATTTTTAGCAATACATAATAGTCTCGTTGCTTAATAGGTTCATGACCTTGCACATCTATTTTATGGCTAGTTAGATGTGTCGGTTTTAACTCTGTTCCTTGATTTGTAATTTTTCTTCTAATTAAATTTTCTAATTAGACTTATCGTGCTTCATACAATTCTATTATGCCTTCAGAAATTTCTTCGCAAAATTCTATATTTTTCTTTTTTTCTATTTTTACGCGTCTTATATTATTATTAATAACTTCATTATTCCTAAAATTACACCCATCATTTTTTCTAATTGCGAATAACTTTTCTATTACCGAATTATTTTTTTCTCCTTTTTATCTAATACCGTCTTCAATTTAGAATCATTTTTCTCTTTATTGCATTCCAATGGCCCTTTAAATTCTAAATTAAAATTCCTATCTTTATTTTTCACCTGTATCTTCATACCTATTTTGTTTCTATCCTTATTTGTTTTCCTTTCTCTCTATATATATTTTGCTTAGCCCCCTTATCGAATCTTTGTACGCCCACGCTGGCACGTGCCAGTGTTGCGTCGCTCGCCATGTGGGGTCTATTGTGTGGGGCAACATGCTCCCGTACACTCTGTGCCGGCTGGGTTGTTGGCAGGATCGAGTCTAGTGTTTCACCTGTAAGGAGGGGTTGGGGTGGGGTGTGTGGCGAAACGGAAGAAGAGACTTCGCCCGGTAGCAAATCGGTCTCTTTCTCTCGCATGTCATTTCGCAGGTTAACCTTCGTTCCGAATATTGATTCTCTTTTGCATTTTCTTTTGTTTCCTTCGTTATTGGCTTCCGAATTTTAATTAATTTTGATTTAATCGCATATTTAGTATTTGGCAATTGTGGTAACCACCAAATCTTTTTCTCATAATCCATTCTAAAACCTAGTCTTTCAATCATATCGGTTCCTATTATTCCTATCGATCTTAAATTTGGTGTCAGTCTGAATAGTAAACATTTTTCCGTATGACCTATTTTGATAGGGATTAAGAATTGTCCTGTAATTTTTAATTTTTGTCCATTAGCTACCATTAATGTGCCATTTATTGTTTTTTAACCAGTTGCACGGTGTCAATTAACACTTTATATTTATGATTTAAAAAATAAACCATAGGGTGAAATCTCATTACGTCTGTCTCTTTTGTGTCTGTGTTAAGTCTTTCTGGCGGTCTCTGGTCTTGCCTGCTATTTTCCGCCTTCAATAGGGACCGTATTCGTTTCCCTGATCTTAATTATACCAAAAATCCCGTCGAAAATGGCCTACTTTTCCGAAATTGTAGCATGTTAAGGATTCTCGTGATCTATAATCAGAATTTCGGTTTCCTAAATTTGGATCTATGAAATCTCGTGCACTTGGACTTATTTCACCTTTTTTATTATCCCTACTATTTTCATGATTTGAATTTTTAGTCTGATTTTCAATATCCTTTTTGTCTTCTAACTTGCTATTATTTTCTTCCGCGATATATAAGAGCGCTGGTGTTTCAGAGAATTATTCGTTTGTTGAGTCTGTGTGTTTCCTAACGGCTGATTCATTGCATACAATACTGCTTGGCCATTTGTGTTTTGATTTTTGAAATGACTGTTATTATGCTTAAACCTCTGATTTTCTGGGTATCTTTGATTATTTATATAATTCGAATTATTATTTTGAAATCTTGGATTAAAAGTTTTTTGATTTCCATTTGGAAATCTTGGTTTGTATTGTTGCACGTTTTGTTGGTTAAGATACCTCGGCCTAAATTGTCTTTGTTGATTCTGAACCTGATTTTGATTTTGATTTGTATTCTGATTCTCATTTTCAATATTATTTTGACTTTCATCATTTCCTTGATCAGTTTTATTTTTGTTATTTTTATTATCCTCCTTATCTAAAATGATTAATTGTTGACCTCTAATTTTAGATTTTGCCAATTCTGTTTCCCATTTTCGCCCTAAGATTTCTAATTTGGAAAAACTTGAAAATGCATTTCTTGAAATGTAAACTTTATATTCGATTCTTAAATTTTCATAAGTCTTTCATAATTGCCATTCTAGGCTCGGACGTGGCATTAATTTTGCAGATAATTGTTTAATTTCTGTTACAAACGCATGAATATCTTGGTCTTTTTTCTGATTACAAAATTTTATTTGGAATGGAAGCTTCTAATGTGTCCCCTAAGGGTTTACATTTTTCTTACACCTTCTCTATTCCTTTATACACCCTCCACACACTTACTTGGTGGTGGAAGGGGGACCTACAGTTTAAGGTGGGTTCCGAACCACCAAGAGCAACAGCCTTAAGTACTTAGAGAAAACCTTTTTCTCTAGAGGTACCGGTCCCACGACTCTCCGGAGATGAACAACTCCCTTGCTAGGCTAGTGTTCACCGCATGGGCCACCGAGACTCTTCCAGAGTGCGAGGCGGGAATCGAACCCGCAAGCCGAAGGAGTGGGTCCAAAGCCTACGCTTTAGCCCCCACGACCATCGTCCCACTTTACAAAATTTTATTTTATTTTTAATTATTTCCGTATATCTGTCATTTAAGTGATATTCTTTAAAATCTTCAATAAATTGATCTAAATGTTACCAATTATTCTTATTTCATTGAAACCAACCTAATGCTTCGAATTCAAAAACAGCATCTAAATTTTCTAAAATGACCCTTCGTTAACTTGATATCCTCTTTTAAATCTTAATAAATTATTTAGGAAATAAGTTATACTATTTTCTGTATTATTTTTCAATATAATGGGCCAATTTGACATCATTTGAAGAGGTGTCTGAATCATTCCGAATAGAAAGAGAGTTGCTGAGTGCCTTTGTTTATTAAAATCTAATTCTGTCTCTTCGAAATCAACCGTATTTTGCACATTTCTTGACATATTATTTTGACTAAATAAATGTTGGCTTGAAATTAAAATTCTATCCATTTTATCATTTAAATTTTTAATCTCGTCTGCTAGTTCTTTAATTTCATTTCGATCGCTTTTCTTTTCTTAAAAATTTATTCATTGTTGTGCCTCATTCCAAAATTCATTATTATTATCTATAAAAGAATCAATTTCGAACGTTTCATCACTAATTATCGCGTTTTCTTTTTCTTGTCTTTCTATTTCTGTTGGCAATTTTTCGCGACCTAATCTTGCTCTCTCTGCTCTTTTTCTGCTTATTCTTTCTTTCTCCTTTCTGAGTATTTCTTCTCGTTCTAACCGACTCGATTCTAGTCGTTCCTTGTGTCCTTCTAATTTTTCGAGTTCTTTTCTCTCGTTTTCAATTTGTCTATAAATTCTGCCTGTTTCTAATTCATAATCATCTAAATTTCTACTATTTTCGTCTTCTATTCTCCAATTACCTAACGTACTCTCGGTATTTGGGGACAGTATTCCAATTTCGCGACTATGTGGGGCACTGTTTTATCTGCTGGAGTTTGGGATACTTTCTGTCTGTGTTTGTGTCTATATTATCGTTCTTGGGATAGCACCTGTTGCTTGACTCGGTTGTATCGCCCCCCCATTCTAATTCTTCATTTTTCACTGTTATGAATTCTAAATTCAAATTTCTTTCTAATTCTTCTCTTCTATTCTTGTTTTCGCCGGACTAAATATCAATATTTTCATTTTCTTTACCACTCGCACTTGCTTGTCTGTTATTGCCTTCAATTAAAATTTCCGGAACTACCTTATTTTTCTTATTTTCCTTAATATTCTCTAGGGGATTTGCCATTTTTAGAATAATTTAAATTTTCCCTTATCTAAAATGCATTCGATTTTTACTCTTTTACTTTACACCTTTCTTCTTTTTTACGGACTAGCTCAGGGGTTCTTTACGGCTGATTAAAAACCGACACGTTCACTCAGATGAGCGTCTCGGTTTTTACTACTGGAGAGTGTGCGTGGGCTTATCACGTAGCGGAAGTATCCACTGAGAGCGGGAAGCGTTAGGTTTGTTTGTATGACGTCAATGATTTCTATTTCGTGGGCCAATTTGCGTTACTAAAGTATTTTATTTTTGTTTGCGATTTTTGTTTAAACCCCTCACTTATCCAATCCTGCTACAAGGAGTACAGATCACGCGTTTTTTCTCAGGGTAGCTTTTTATTTTTTTAAAGGTGACAGAACTTGCGAACACGCGAAGTATACCAACTATTTTAACGGACATCTATAACGGTCTTCCCGCACTTTATCAATCTAAATATATTTATCCTACCCGCACTTTTTCTAAAACGCAATCAAACATTTTTAGCTTGAAATCAGCCTCAATCAAACTTTCTGAAACCAATTTCAATATTATATATTTTTCTATTGAAAATGTGAATTTAAATTTTCTCTTTTCAATGGCATACATGCATGATTGATCCTAAAAATTCATCATTTATTTGACTTTTTCTCGGCTATGGAATGATTTTTGGAGGCATTGTGGGTTTTTAAGAAGGGCGCCAAATTTATGAGGAATCTCGCAAATTAAGGGATAGATGAAGATGTGGAGAGTCGAGAACTGGATGAAGTTCCGGAGCAGTCGGGGGTGTTGCATGGAGATGATGCTTTGGCGACGGGGCTGATGGCTGGAGATCTTTCCGGGCAGATGGCGTGGCGTTGTGGTTGGTTCCAAGGGGTTGGGAACGTGCGAACCGAAGTGAACAAGTTACTGGACAGGGAGTACAAGACTAACTTGCCTTCGGGACAAGATTGCGATAATAAGGACTGGGGGTGTTGTTCTCCACTCCTTCTTCTAGGCCCGCAGGGCCGTACGGAAGCGGGGTGCTTGTAACTTTGTTACAATAGTCTAGCCGAAGGGGAGTGTGAGCAGCTTTTTCCCTCCACTCATCAATAAAGACATGATGGGCGCTACATCGTGCATCTACCTCTGAAGGATCGCTCTCTTAGTGTTGCAGATTGAAGAGCTCTGACTTATACATGAAATATCCTGATTTTCTCAAGGATTGCGCAGAGTTTGGAGAGATGGAACTCGCTCAAAAGTAGAAGATCTACAACCCAATCAGGGTTTTTTTTTACCACATCATTGTGTGATAAAAGACAACAGCTCGAACACTAAATTACGAGTCGTTTTCAACGCTTCTCAATACACCGATCAAGGGGTGTCCTTAAATGACCTCGTACATTCTGGGCCCAAATTACAGACAGAAATAAAGGATGTCATTCTAAGATGGAGGATTTATCTAGTCGTCCTCACCGCGGACATTGAGAAGATGTTTCGGCGGATTTGGATCTATCCAAAGGATAAAAAAATCCAAAAAAATCTTTGGAGCGATATTTTTGACCAGGAGGTTCGAACCTACTATCTAAAAACTATCACTTTTGCTTCTGCTTCTTTGTCGTATCTAGCGATACGTACACTGCTTCAGTTAGCGGAGGATGAGGATGAAATTTACCCCCTTGATACTCAAATCCTAATGGGAGAAATATATGTGGATGATGTTCTCTCAGTGGCTGATGATGTCGACATAGCTCAAGAAAAGCGCAGACAGGTGGGCCTGTTACTGTAAGCATGCTAGCTATCAATTGAGCGGGTTCCACACTCACACTCAGTTTCTAGTAGTGAATTTGTTGTACGTTTGGGAGTTGCGTATCCTTTCTCACCATGGAATTAAATAGAGTACGGAAATTTGGCCACTCCATATAAACTCCCGAGAACTTAGGTAGTTCCAACCGAGAAAACGTCTTTTGTTTCTGAGTAACCATAGGTGCTACGGTCTCCTTTTATTGAGAATCACCTGGAAAACTGTCTAAAAAGTCCATCATGTAGGACTTTTCATGTAGGACCATCATGTAGGTCTTCATGAAAAAATGGCTTATCTTTATGGACTTCACGAACTACCAAAAGCTGATCTTTATTCTTCGTATACTTATCCCAATTTTGCTCGAGTATGGCTAAAGGTGCAAGAACTTGATTTTTACTAATGTTGTCCTTACCGAGTTTTCTAAGATTTGTGAACGCATTACGAATCATTTAAAAATAACCCCCTGTACCTCAATGGTACTCTCTACCGTTTCCATCTTTAATGAAAAAAGTGCGACTTGTCTAAGTTAAAAAAATTCCATTCCATGGCTCTCCATAGTATCCTAAAGTGAAATTTCGCAAGCACGTGGTAGAAAAGAAAGAACAGCTGCAGCAGTGAAACAAACAAGAAGTGAGAGACGTTCAAAAAAAAAAAGGGTGGATAATGTCCATAGTATGTTCAGTTTTGGGAGAATAGAAATATCCAGTTTTTGCACTGAAAGCGACGCCCAGATTTGTAGTCTTTTCACTTAACTGCAACTTTTTCACTTTTGAACGCACTTTTTTTCACTATCGCGATCCGGCTCAAAGTACCATTAATGTTTGAGATTCAAACTAGAATATGACACGACAGTGAAATTAGACAGGTAGGGTAATAAATAACGCTACGTTTTACTTTAAGTAGTGTTTATTGTACTCGTTTTCAATGTGAAAGTGGATACCCCAAATTTGTATATAATCAATCAGTGCAACACGTGACAAAGTTAGTAGGTATTCCTGATTAGTAGAAAAAAAACACATAACGCACACATAACGGACACATAAAAAGGGATTACTTTCGTGCAAGAAGTGACTCGGACCGTGCACTGAGCAGTATTGACTGTTCGCCCACCCCTTCAGATACTCGGTTCCCTCAAAAGAGTAAGTGGACAGAATCACCAGGTCCGTACACGCCCCTAGATTTGTATGATTTTCGATATGTCCACATTTCGTCATTTTTCGACGTTTTGAGATAACCTGAGTCAGAAAATAAAGTTTTTATGAAAATGTCTGTCGCTCTGTCTGCCTGATGTCTGACGACGCAATTCGGTGACGTCTTTATGACATCGTCACAACATTTTTATAACAATTTTCCGACATCCTATGTTTACGATATTATAAAGACACCGTCAGATCATACGATGCTCCTACAATATCGTAGAGACACCTTAACGACATGGACCTATGATATCATAAAGTTATCGTAAAGTTGTATTAAAGGTGTCGTAATGATGTCGTAAAGACGTCCGAAAATTTTTTGCCTACTGGGAATCGCTCTTCACTATTTTTCAATAGCGAAAACCGTTTTTCTTTTATCTGTAGAAAAAGCCAGCTATTTCGTAGTTTCCAAATCCGTTCCGAATGAAATCCTAGCTGATCGTTTTGCGGTTTTATTCAAAAATTACTTTTTTTATTTTTAAATATTTTTACTTATTTTTGATGACACGTTCTATCAAATAAAGGGCCCCAAATTTAATTTTGTTTATTTTATATTTTTAACTTTTATGATTCTCTTACAATTTTCAATATTCTTAGCGTTTGAGCAATAAGTAAGAAGTAGTATGGACGCATCTAGGGGAAAAAATAAAGAATATCCCACGTCGTATATTTTTTGTCGCTTGAACCCAAGCAAAGGCAAGGGCGAGAAGCTTGCGGTCTGAGGCATTCTTTACTTCTGCCAAGCAGTGCGTATAACTAATTTTCCCCACATTGCAGAGAACATGTAGTACTTCCGGTTTAAGCAGCGGGAAAAAATACTACTTTTCGCCTGATACGAAAAAGTATGTTATTTATTTGACTTGTAAAAACAGACTTATAGTTTTTTTTAATGTTTGCTATGTGAAGTAACAATATTCTCTTTAAGTCTCTTTTTTCGTCTTACATAATTTTGTATGTAGGTTTAAGTTTTAGTAGTAAAATAACATCAATAATGAATTTGAGAAGTAAGCACAAAGAAAATCGTTCCAGATCCAGGGCAAAAGCCCCTTGCGGGAAAAAAATTGTTTTCAGCAATGATCAAAATAATTATACCATCGCCGAGAAATATGAGAATCTTATAAAAAAGCATGTCAATCAAAGTTTGGAAGTGTCTGATTCTCTATTTCCTCTCAGAGTTTGTGAAACATGTCGTCGCACTTTGACTGATTACGAAAATGAAAAGTCTGAAAGAACTTTGACATCCATGCCTCACTATAAGGATATAATTTTACCTAAAGAAATTCGCACAAATGAAAACTCATGTAATTGTTTCGTTTTTTTGACCGGGAGATATAAAGGCCACCTAAAAATCGAAAAAGGAAAAATGTATGAAAAATTCAAATCTTCCGAAAAAAGTCCAAGTCAATGATACGTTACGCTAATCTACCTCAATTTGCAGTTTGTGTTTTCAGAAAGTCGGTAGAGGTAAATCTCATCCTTATATGACTCCTGCTCAATCTCGGGATAAAGTATTAAAATTGGTTAAAAACCTTCCTCAAAAACAGAAACAGCAAGTTTCTACTTCGATATTAAAAAGGAAAATTTATTTATCGAGCGACTATAACGATAATTAGAGCTTTAGATAATTATCACGGTAATACTGGCTCTTCAGCTAAACAGCATTCCTTGCATTTTTTGGATGGTGAAGGATTTTGGATTGTGGTCAGAGCAGGCAGGTAAATCATTTCACAGACTTTTGAAACGTTTGGAACCGCTACAAAATCAACGTGATAGATGATCCATCCTATCGTGAAAGAATTAAAAAGAACGGTCGCAGAATACTCGTCCATATATATTTAAATTTTACATAAGACATTTTAATAAATTATGTGGTTCAAACTGTATCGTTCTTTTTATTATGATTATACCATTTTATAATACATATAAGTTATTTTCAAATTCCATACTTATTTTTCCGTACTCATCAAATACATTACTAGATACGTCCACGTCGTGGTTCTTGATTAGACTGAGAGTGGTACAAGAGAAGGAATTACGTGGAAAAAATTACTAACTTTTATATTTTGCTAAAACATGTCAAAAATAAGTGAAAATATTTAAAAATCGAAAAAAGTAATTGTTCATTAAACCGCCAAACGATTAGTTAGGATTTTATTCGGAATGGATTTCGTAACTATGAAATAGATGGAATAAGATGCCGTGAACCATTTCATTAGGCATTTTTTTGAAACTTCTTGATTAGGGATAGGTGTGTCTACAAAATGCAACGAACCACATAGGTTAGATGCTCATTGGAGACTAAATTGACGCATTAGTTTTCGGAGATGACACCCCAGAGGGCACAAAATTCGGCGATGTCTTTACGACATCATTACGACCCATTTAGGACAATTTTACGACATCCTATGTCCATGTCGTTCCGTTGTCTTTACGATATTGTAAAGACATCGTCAGATCATATGAGGTTTTTACGATATAGTAAAGACACCTGAACGACATGGACATAGGACATTTTTTGGATATTAGATATTTTTAAATGGCGATAACCATTTTTTTTTGAACGTGGAAAATGTCATAAGAAAATCCAAAATTAAAATTTACAGGCAAACATGGTCAAAAGGAAAATTTCTCGTCTCGACTAAGTATTATTGACATGTCCAGTTTTCATCATTTCTCGATGTTTTGAGAGCCTGAGTCAGAAAAAGTCGTTTTTACAAAAATATCTGTCAGTATGAATGTTGTCTGACGAAGCGATAACTTTCGAAGGAATTTTCTAATTGGAACTTCCTTTTGCACCCTAATCTATGGTCCAAAAATACAGGTCGAGTTCGTTAACCAGCCTTCTAGTGCCAATATTTATGGTTTTAGCCATGAAAAGTCAAACTGAGAATAATGATAATTAATATTTCCCGCGAAACTAGGCAAGATAGGGTAAAATGACAAGAGACCATAATTATTCGATTTCAAAAGTTCTACAAAATATCTCCCAGCTATTTTTCAATAAGGATAACCGTTTTTGTTTTAAGGAGAATCCCGTGTAACAGCATGCAAATTAGTGTATATTTGGGAGTTTTTTTAGGGATGAAAATAGTAACGAATCTTTCCATAACTTTTGTGGCTTATTAGGGTACTCTTGGAGTATAAAACAAATGTATTTCGGTCAGATACATGGCCATATTCGATAGGTCAATTTGCCCGATCTCTAGCTTCTCACGTATGAGTCTAAAATACAGAAATATAAAAGACTTTTAAATTCTAGATCCTTAGTTCGTGGGTGAAAAAAAAAATTCGAAAAATATTAATATTTCACAAAATGGTGGTCATTTGAAAAAATCAAGTCGGTCGATCAAATACTTTTTGAGCTATGAGTCGGGCAATTTTTAAATATGTGAAAAATAGAAAACCGTGTTTAAAAATTTACGCAGTGACAATTGTCTTACGAGTTCCAATCGTCACTCGGTTACTTCGGGAACATAAATTAAGGTGCTTCAAACGGCTATCAAATTCGCGTGGGGGCAAACAAAATCTGAAAAGTTGAGTTGTTGAACGCCATATTTTAAGCACATAATCTAAAGGCGATGATACCGGTCAGTTTAGCTCGCTTTTTCCTGAAAATGTCCTTTTTGTTATAGTTTCTTGTAAGTGAAAAAGAGGTGTATTTTCTTGCTTGAAAGTTGCGCGAGCTACCTGGTAAGAAAAGAAAAATTCAGAAAAAAATCAGAATTTAAATTCCCATTAATACGTGAAATTTCCTCCGTCCAAAGTTCAACCAAGGAGTAGAAAAAAAATCTATTCTTTTTGATCGAATTAGAAAATGTTAATAGAAGCGTATTGAGAGGACTTAAAAAATTAAAAATGAAAAAGAAAGAATAGCAAGATAAAGCATAATGCCACTTTGAAGGCGAAAAACCTAGTCCTTTTAATCGATCAGTTATGAATATAAAATACTTATGTTGATAGAAATAATGTGTAGGATTGTCAAACAATATTTTTATAATTCTGTTTCAAGATAAATTAAGGTGGTTTACTTTGCACAACATTATTAAATAAATTTATTATTATTTTTTATAATAATAAATCTATAATTTGTTAAAACAATATAAGATATTATAATTAAAATTACTCCACCTTTATAGGAGACAAAAAATTGACACTTCCAAACTTATGTTCGACAAAAACTAATAGAAACAATTCATTTAAACATATTTTGTTTACAGATTAGAAGGAATTAAAATAATTGAAAATAAAGCATGCAAGTATGGAATTAAAAATAACCTTGGGGAAAAAAATGAAATTTCCAAACTTATGTTGCACAGGGAGGAATAGAAACTATGTAAGTACACATATTTTCTGAACATATAAGACGGAATTAAATAATTCAGATATACAGCATGTAGATGTTGAATTAATAATAGATTTTAAGCTTTCACGATGATTCATTTTGATGATGAAATTTTTTAGCCTGACTTTACTCTCATGTTCCTTAATACGCTGGCTCATCGCTCTGTCGGTTTCTCCAATATATACATTGCTATAAGAACAAGGGATTTTATATACTCCTGGATCACTGAGGGGTGCCTTTTTATCTTTAGGGTTATTTAGTATTAGTCCTATTTTCACAGGTGGTTTAAATATGGTTTGGATGTTGTGTTTGTTGAGAATTCTTTCAATTTGTTCCGTGGCATCTTGGATGTAGGGTAGGATGGTGGTCATTTTTCTCTCTCTTTCTTTCGTAGGTTGTGTTGACTTGCTTTTTTGAGTGTGTTTTCTTATTACTTTATCAATTTGTTTGTTTGTGTAATCGTTCTGTATTAGGATTTGTTTAACGTTTTGTAATTCCTTTTGTAAGTTATCTTTGTCTGTTATGGAGACAGCTCTGTATACAAGGGAGTTGATGACCGATTATTTTTGGATGGGTGATAGTGGGAGGAGGCATGTAAGTATCTGTTTTAATGCGTGGGTTTTCTGTAAACTTCATTCCCTAATGTGTTATCAGATTTTTTGTAAACTAATACGACCAAGAAAGGCAATTTTCCATTTTGTTCTATTTCCATGGAGAACTGGATATTAGGATGTAACTGATTGATAAAATCGAAAAACTTATTTAGTTCATCTCGTCCATGTCGCCAGATGACAAATGTGTCATGAAAGTAACGGAACCAGAATTCTGGTTTAAGTTTGGCTTGGTTAAAGATTTTAGTTTCTAGATGTTCCATAAAGACATTGGCTATTACAGGTGAGATTGGGGATCCCATTGCTGCCCCTGATGTTTGTTTGTAGAATTGGTTATTGAACGAGAAGTAAGTATTATTGAGACATTGTTCTATCAAAGGTACAAGCTCGGAAGGAAAGTTTGTAAATGTTTTAATAATATTAATCGTATCCGAGATTGGTACTTTCGTAAAAAGAGATACTATGTCGAAACTCACTATGATGTCTTGGGGTTGAATGTGAATCTTTTGTATCTTTTTAATAAAGTCAAATGAGTTTTGGACGTGAGTGATGGAGTTTTCTATAAAGGATTTAGTTTTGCAGCGAGGAAACGTGCTAGGTTATAAGTTGGTGAGTTTATTGCGCTGACGATCGGTCTGAGTGGAATGTTTTCTTTATGGAATTTTGGGAGCCCGTAAAGTATTGGAGAGATGGGATTAGTAGGTGTTAAGTTAGATATTGTTTGGCTGTCAATATTAGAGTTTTTGAGAAGAGTCTTTCTTTACTGAGTATTGTTTTTGTGGGGTCGTTTTTAAGTTTTTTGTATGTATCGTCAATTAGAAGGTCCATGATTTTGTTTTTATAGTCTTCTTTATTCATTATTATTTTTGTGTTGCCTTTGTCTGTGGGTAATATTATAATATCTTTATTTTGATTGAGTTCTTTAATTGCGGTTTTTTCTTGTTTTGTGAAGTTTGAGGATGGAACTTTAGCTTGGTCAACATTTTACGCCAAGCTCAAGTTCCAT